>NC_133623.1:35924912-36144912 GCF_048593235.1 Sminthopsis crassicaudata
CTCTCTCTCTCTCTCGTCTCTCTCTTTCTCTGTCTCTCTCTCTCTCTCTCTCTCTCTCTCTCTCTCTCTCACACACACACACACACACACATATACACACACACACCACAAAAACATTGAACAAACTTTTTTGGGGAAAAAAAAAGCAAATTAAGTGGCCTCTTGAGAATAGCTATTAGGAACCCGTTACCACCTCTTCCTTGACTGAATTCAGCTGCTTGTTTTCAAAACATGTTTTCATAATACTCTGTGCAGTGGCTATACCCAACAGAAGAGAATTCTTATTCTGGATAAAATCTGAGCATCTTTAAAAGCAGCTGTTCTCTAAGAAACCTATTTGTTCTTTCATTCTCATATCCTTCCAAGTATCTTATCAACCATTTTCTAATTATCATGCCACAAAATTGTTATCCCTCTTAAAACAACTCAGTGGGAAGGCAAGACTCCCCATTTGTGAAAAGGGAAGTGATACAAGGGACAGAGAAATGGCAAGTAAAATACCTACTCCCTCTAGCCTCACTCCATTAGTTCTACCAAGGAGGTTTCCAGGTCTTGTTCATGCAGAGAAATATTCTTGAATCACAGGATTCTGGATATGGAGCTGAAAAGGATGTCAAAAGTCATTCAGTATATCCCCTCATTTTGGAGATGAGGAGGCTCAGAGGTTTTATGTGGTCTGTCTCTACTGGTATTGCGAGACTTAATTTTTTTTCCATTCACAACCTTTTTTAGCTCAAGAAATGTTTATGAAATGTCAGGTAATATGTGTACATAAAATGAGGATACAAATCAAACATTTACTGATCATAAATCACAGTTTCTCAACCCTCGCATACCGTTATGAGACCCCATATGGAGTCACAACCCACAGATTAATAATCTTTGGTATAGATAAGTAAGTGGAGGATCCACAATTTGGATGCTGCTTTCTTCCTTGGGCTTGGAAAAAACAAATGTTATTGGTACTCATTAAGCTTAGTTTTATGCAATCACCATCAGTCATAGGGAGGTGAGGTCAGGAAACCATGGATTTCTAGCTTGGCCCCCCATTGAGCAGTTACTCTCATGACTATCCAGGACAAAACATCTGACTTCTTGGAGCCAGTTTCTTTATTATTTAAATCAAGATAATTATACACTCTACATTGTCAGGAGAAAAGCATTTTGTTGACCTTAAGACATCATAGAAATAAGAGTTATTTTCAGAACATGGAGTTGGGGCTTTTATCACACAACACTGTAAACATTTGTCTTCATTTTAGCTGGCAGCCCAGTGGATAGAGTGCTGGGCCTAGAGTCTGGAGGACCTATCCAGTTATTAGCTATCATCCTGAGGCATGCCTGCCTCAGTTTCCTTAACTGTCAATTGGGGATAATTATAACTTAGGTTATCAGGATATATTTGTTTAACAAAAGGTGCTTATTAGTGCTTGACACATAGTAAGTGCTATATAAATGCTTCTTTCCTTCCCTTCCACTTGAGTTGAGGGCAACAGTCCCTAGAGCAGGAATAAGTCTTAACCTTGCTGTTAACTTGTTTCCTTTATTCAATATGATTTATTATTTCCTTTGTAGTTCTAGGTATTGTGTCTACATTTTTGATCCCTGGCCAAAGGGTCCATGCCAAAAAAGATGAAAAATCACAATCTGGAGCAATCTCTGGCCCACCCCTTACATAAGGAAATCAGATTGGAGACTTATCCATGGTCACACACATGATGAACCTTGAGGCCATGTTATTTTTAAACCCCATTTTTAGTCATAATACTTGTCCTATAAAATGATATCACTCCCAGATTTTATGATATCATCAATTGTTTGATTAGCCGATGGAACGGATATCTTAAGCAGGGGAAGCTGGGAGCCTCAGTACACTTGTGCCTTCCAGAGACCAAAGGTTGGGGACCAAGAAGCCTGGGAGGGAGGGACACCCCCCCCAAGGGGATGATGTCCCAAAGAGGATGGGACCCACCCTTGTAATCAGGGTTTGCTGCTTCTTCCAGACCTTACGGATTTAAAACTACATGATATTTCAGGCTTCATCCTACATCTCAGGCCTATGTAATTCGTTTTTACATTTTTGTCAAGAAGTTTCATGTATCAATGGCCCCTGCTGTCTTGATCTTGTGGCAGACCCTACTTATGGCATGTCCCTGGCTCTGGAATTCTTTTCAAATTCTGCTCTATTGGCTAAGCTTAAGAACTTGCTGTTTGCTAAGATATATGTGGAAACATCCAGGCAAGGCCCTAATCAGACTGTCACTGGGGTTTCTATGTTGTGGTCCTATTGTTCCAGGAAAATGCCTACTATGTTATTCTGAGGGCCATTCAGTATCAACTGTATTTTGCTTTGGTCATATCTTTTCTTGACTCGTTGGAGGCCTTGATTCACAAGGAGGCTATGAAGGTCTACCAGTTTTTTCTCTATATCATGTCAACATGGGGTCCCATAAACTCAGTGGAAGCTTGCTATATATCCATTCTGTCTTCTGGTGGTCTCCCTCTGTGCTGGCGTTTCCCAGGGCCAATGTCACCCTGAATGCTTGGATTATTCCACAGTTTCAGCTTCCTGTTGGTGCATGGAAACTTGGAGGAGAGAGTCAGACGCTGCCATTTGGGGACCTGGGAAGTGTCCTTGAACAAACCCAGAAAGATTAAGGAGGAGAAGAGTAAGCCCCAAAACAACTGTTGTCAGAATTTAATCCATGAACTTAAGAGCACTTTTGTTGTGTTCTTCATATGGTGTCTCTCCAATACATTCCCTTTCATTAAAATAATCAAAATGGCCAAGTGTAAAACCAAGTCAGGGGATACCTCTAGTTTCTCTGTCAGTGGAGTTTAAAACCCCAAGCATTGACTAAATTGGTGCAATCAAACCATTTCTTGCTCTTATATCTTAGCAGATAAAAACAAAATCTTTACGAAATGAGTGTTCTTTCTCATAAGAAATTCTTAAATATCAGAATGACAAAGGCACCCAGTCTCCAATGGTTATTATAAGGATTTGTTACTTTTACTCTCTTGGGGGTAGATGCTATCTCTGGCCTCCCTTTCATATACATAACCTGCTTGTTCAAGTGCAGTGGCCTAATAATACACAGTTTGCTTTGGGCTTTCTTACATTTGTGCCAAATAGTCCAGGACCACTTCTTTTTTTTAATTAAATATAATTTTCAAATTAATAAGGATTATTGTTTTACCTTCCTGCCTCTGTTCATTATGGAAAAAAATGCATAACAAACATGCATAGTCGAGCAAAAGAGATCCTCACATGGTCTTTGTCTAAAAATGAGTTTCTCTTTCTGTGTTGAGTCTATCATCTCTCTGTTGGGAAGCAGGTAGCATTCTTCATCACTGGGCCTTTGGTCCATTCCTGTTCACAGGACATCATACCATATCATTTCCAGCAATCCCCTGTCTCGTTGCCATCCAGTTAACTTTCCCATCTTATTTGCAATGGGGTGGAATAGATGAACAGGCAAATAAATAAACAGGGGTGTTTCATGGGTCACTCTGAGTGCTTACAGAGAATTAGCCACAGAGGAGAGGAGGAAGGGGAAACCTTGTAAGGGGCTAATGACCCAGGTTACTCCTGGCCAATCATTTACCAGATAGGCTGAACAAAGAAAAAAGGCACAGTAGCATGCAATTAAGAGAGGGAAAATGTTGACCTATTTTTTTCCCTGGGTTTTAGGGATCAACCTGTACAATCTGACTATGGATCAATTAATCTCCTTGTCTACTTTTCCACTAACAATCTTGACCTCATTTTCCATTGTTTGCTTCCCTGAATTAATTTGGAGACTAATTCTATTGATTTAATAACACCAATCCATGAGAAATTTAAAAGTGACAGTTATACAGTCAGTTAAAAGTCCCTGCCACAAAAGCTTACATTATTAGCTTTTTGCGAACTGAGTTAATTTGGAGGGAGAGTACAGCTGAAAGCTATGCAGTCAGTTATGATGGGCATTGAAGTAGATACTCCAACCAAGAAGTAGCATGTCCATAGCACTGAAACACTTTCATTTTAAAAGTGAATCCCATGTGGACTCCATAAAGGTAAGTAGAAAGAACACAGCAGTGAGACTACATGCTGTGCGATATATTTATAGTGACCAAGCTCCGTCTGGAGAAGAACTGATTAATGTACCTCCCTTGCCCCCCAACCTGGCAGAGCTAGGGAACTATAGGTATGGTATATAGCATGTATCGTCAGACATGGCTGCTAAGTGTTGGTTTTTCAGGGCTTTTTTCCCTCTTTCTCTTTTTAATCATTGTTATAAAGGATGGCTTGCTGGAGGAGAGCAGGACTGTGTCCCGAAATGAAGATGATCTAAATACAAAATGGACTAGGGGTATTGTATCCCTTTAATAAGTCACTCCAGCACCGACAGATATTACTTTGCTTCTGGTGGACCAAAATTTAACAACATTCTATGTCATCAGTTCTTCTACCTTGGCAGTGATTTTAGGGGACTTAGTGATAAATAGTATGTCCCCTGAGAATTGCCCATGGTCTCTCAGAAGTGCACAGAGAATATCAGAGAATATGTTCTATGTGTTTGCGTATGGGGCAGGGGAGATGACGGGAGTGGTAGGTAGTAAAGACCAGCTTTCCCAATACCAGGGCAGGTAACATTTGAGTCTGCACTTCATGTGGGAAGCCTTGATTAATTCCTTACCCCCTTGACCTCAGTATGCTGGAGAAGGACTGCACTCCTTATCCACAGCCCTGGGATACAGCTTAGAAGGGACACCAACAAGTCAAAGAGCATCTAGAAGAATGAGACCAGTATAGTGAGGGGAAATTTCTGTTGGAAGGAATTCGGAATGCTTAGAATGACAATGGGAAGAGAAGGCCTAGCCAGGGAGATAACTGTCTTCAAAGTATTTATAAATGTTGTGCTGTGGAAAGGAGGGGAGGGACTTGTTTGGTTGATCCTAGAGTCTAGAAGGAAGCCATTCTCTCTTTGGAAAACAGCTAAATAAATTGTGGCTGATGAATATGACAAAATAAATTTGTGCTATAAGAAACAGTGATGAATTATAACAGCAACAACAAGACTATATGATGATCAATTCTGATGCACGTGGTTCTCTTCAACAATGAGATGATTCAAATCAGTTCCACTTGTTCAGTGATGAAGAGAGCCGTCTATACTCAGAGAGCAGACCATGGGAACTGAGTGTGGAACACAACATGCCATTCTTACTCTCTCTGTTATTGTTTGCTTACATTTGGTTTTCTTTCTCAGTTTTTCTTTTCCTTCCTTCTTGATCTGATTTTTCTTGTGCAGCAAGATCACTGTATAAATATGTCTACATATATTGGATTTAGCATATATTTTAACATAAAAAAAGAAACAGGGATGAGAGGCAGCCTAGTGTAGTGAGTAGGGAGCTGTCTTCAAGGTCAGGAAGGGTTCAAGTACTATCTCTGATATAGATTGGCTCTGTGACTCTGGGAAAGTCCTTTAGCCTCTTAGTGTTCTAAGCCAGAATCATTTGGGGTTTTTATTTAAACCAAGTAGGGAAAGTAAAGCAAAAAACAAAACAAAACAAGTGTCTGGTTTAGAGTAGAATGTGTTGTTTCCAGAGGTCATGGCCATAATTCCCCTTTACTGCTAGTGTTTAAGAGAAGGCTGCAGGACCACCTGTCTCTGAGCTTGTAGGACATTCTTGTTCAAATACAGTTTGGGCCAAGTGCTTCTATGAGGCTTTCCAAGTCTGACATTAGGTGAAATCTTAGTACTTATTTCTGCACAGTATAATTTTCCCCCATATCTGATCATATCCAAATTTAAAATGAAATAAATACTAGGAACTAGTCACATGGGCACGTGGAGCTTCCAAATTACATTCATTAAGGCATTGTTCCATTATAGTGAGTAATCCCCTGGTACCCTAGGAAAATGAAAGTTCAGTGAACAATTGAGTGAATAGCACCCCAGAAACCTGAATTCTGACTATAGAAAGAGTTTCCTGTTATCAAAGGGAATCGAGATATGGGCCAGGCCTGCGTCGAGGATAATTACACTTTGATGAAAAGAAACAGAATTCACCTTGATCGGAATCATGTCAGCAATTATCCACTATAATGCAGAATAACTGTCCTTTTGCCTTTGTGCTGATAAATTTCACTTGCTTTTCACATATATTTTCAAATTCCTGAAAAACTGTATACTAACAAACAGTGAGCTTGTCATTTAACTTTCACTTAAGAGGTGACAAAATCTCCTGCTAGACTGTTAGCTCTCTTTAGTCTTTGTGCTTTCAGGTCTTTCCTCCAGAGCCAAATGCCCTCTTCCTTAACCCTCCCAGTCAGATGGCTGTCAAAATACCTCTCTCTCAATAGAGAATAGCTAAATAAAGCTTGCTTTATGAATGTGATGCAATAAATTTGGCACTAGAAGAAAAAATGATGGGAGAGTTTGTCTTCAAAACCAGGAAGACAGTGGGTTCAAGTACCATCTCTGACATATACTGGCTAGGGCCTTCACACTCTAGGTCAGAGGTATCAAACACAACACTAAAGTAATGCATAATTGGGAAATATTTAACAAAAGATTTTATTATTATTAAAAAATTTACTTTCAAATCTCCCTCTTTTCTAGTCTCTCCTAACCCAATGAGAAGGTGAGCAATCTAACACCTATTATGTTTGCAAAGTCATGCAGCAATAGGAAATACCCAATAAACTAAATGAACATAGAATACAATATAGATAATATGTTATTTTAAAAGTAAGTCAATAGTTGACCTGCAGGAACCTCTATGTAACTGGTTAGTGGCCTCTATTTCTTTTGGTGGTTCATACCATTCTTCTAGGCAACTTTGGAACATTCAGTGTTGTACCGCACTGTTCTAGGAAGATTTGGATGATACACCAGCACATACTGTGTATTATGTGTGTGTATGCATATGTATATATGTATATATATATATAAAATTCATCCATATACACAGATAGTATAATGCATGTATATTATAATAGCGTGTGCATACACTCTATCCTGTGTGTCTGACTGTATTTCTTTGTCTATCGGAGCTTTCTTTCTCTTCCCCATCCTATCTATTGATCTGTCAATTTATTATCTATCGATCTATCTATTCATTATGTATGTCTTTGACTATCCATCCTCTCTCTTTCTCATCCATCCATGCATCTGTCTATCCACTTACCCATCCTCTCTATAGTTCTTTGTCTATCCATCTTATCTCTTTTTCTTTCTTCTCCCCGTTCATTCATCTATCCATCCTATCTGTTATTTTCATCTACCTATCTTTCTATTTATTGATCAGTCTGTTGATAGTGATCTCTTCTCCCCATTCATCCATACTCTCTATTATCTATTTATCTGTCTATCTGATTTCTTTTTCTTTCTACCTTTCTTACCTAGTCTGTTTCTTTTTTTTTCCTATCTTTTTTTCTCTCTTTCCTCACTCCATCCTCTCTCTGTCTCTGAGTCTTTCTCTCTCTTTCTGTCTGGTGATCCATCTCTCTTTCATCCATCCATAGATCCATTGTATCTGTCTGTCTGACTGTCTTTTCATATCTATCTGTCTGTCCATCTTAATCTCATGGAAAACTGGGAGATGAGGCATTATGCTAAAATAATTGCAGGATTAGTAGTTGGATCAGAGAATGCATGGAAGAAGAAAGGTGAAATTCAAGACTGGAAAAGTAGTAAGGGACTAGGCTCTGAAGAAGGTTTATGTTTGATTTTGGAGGTGATAGGGATCTAATCGAGCTACCTAGGGGATGGAGTCGAGCTGGGTTGACATAGTCAGATTTATGCTTTTTCAAAATCATATTGGCAGCTTAGTGGAGGATGGTTTGAAGTGGGAGGAGACAACGCAGGGGGATTGCTTAGAAAGCTACTGCAATAGTCCAGGTAAGAGATGATGAGAACCTGGGCAGAGACAGTGGCTTTATCCAGACACAAGAGATGTTATAGAAGTGGAAAGGACAATATTTGGGATTAGACTGGATACATGGGGTGAGTAAGAGTGATAAGTTGAGGATGACACCATGGTTGTAAGCCTGAGTGACTATGAGGAAGGTTGCTTCTCAACAGTAATAGGGAAGTACTGAAGGGAATGAAAGGGAGATTTATTTGTTTGTGTATATGCATTCTCCACAAGGCAGCAAGGTGGCACTGCAGTGGATAGAGCATTGAGCTTGGAGTTACAGTAACTGCCTCTTGAAATATTAAAATATAGTTATAAAAATATATGTAGATAGATGCTCATAGAACTGTAACATTGAAAGGAACCTTTCAGATCATCTAGTCCATATTTGTAGAGGAAAAAAGTGAAGGGATCTGACTTGTCTAAGGGCACTGTGCTAACAAGTGAAAAAGCAAGGAGTAGAATAACTCCCAGTCTCTTTCTTTCTGCATGTGTAGTATATTTGTCTAGTTTGGGAGATGGTAACTGCTGTCTCTATGTGAGGTAGTGAATAAGATTTGTGCAGTATTTGCAAATTGCAAATTGTCCTTTGAATTTAGTAATTATGATCAACACAGTGACCCACCAAAGTTTCGAGGACTCATGATAAAACATGCTGCCCACCTCCAGATAAGAGAGCTGATGGACTCAAAGTGCCGACTGAAGCATTTTTTTCTTTATTTTTTCTCTCATTTGTTTGTTTGTTTTTTGAGAACATGGCTAATGTGGAAATGTGTTTTGTATAACTTCATATTTATAATGAGTTTTGTTCTTCATACCTTTTCAATGGATGGGGAAAGGAAAAGGAATAGAATCTGGAACTGAAAATAAAATAAAGCAGAATGGAAAAATAAAGTGCATAAACATGAAAAAAATGTCCTTTGATAGACAGAAATGGGTCTCAGTTTACCTCTCTGCAAAATAAAGAGGTTGGCCTAGATTGTTTCTAAGATCTTTTGATCTTTAAGATTCTGTGGTGCTATGGGTCTGTGACTTATTGACTTATTGATGTCCACTGGCATCTGTGACTCCCTGTGGCTCAATGGTGGTCCATGGCCTTTGCTCAAATTCACAGATGCTCAACAGCAAGCCACATTCACTCCTGAAGAGCAGCTACTGCTCTTGCTGCTGCTGCTGCTGCAATTTCCAGGTGTTTTTCCTAGTAAGTCACCTTGCAACTTTGATAATCCAGAAAACAAACAAAAACATTAAAAAAGTAGGATGTTAGCAGTATGGATGAGGTGTTGACTTTGCAGCAGTGGTCGAAACCAGATATGCCAATTGGCAACTCCAGGGGCATGGCATTGATCATGATTAAAAAAAAAAAAAAAACAAAAACAAAAAAACAAAACCCTGGATCAAAAGCCACCTGTCAGCCAGCACCGACTTATTTCTCTCCTCCCCCTATATCACATTCTAGCCAACCTCCTAATAATCACTGAGATCAGCCTTCCACAGCCCTTGTACCACAACAATTCTGGGAGGGAAGCAGTATGAGAAAATGAGGCCCAGAAGGGTGATGTCATTTACTCTGGGTTACATGATGAATATGTCTAGGAGCCCACATTCAAACCCAGGCTTCCTGACTCTGGATTCAGTATTCTTTCTACTAGACCATGCTGCCTCCCAAAGTTCATTTCCTCAAGGCTGCTAATGACTTCACTTCAATAGAATCTCCTTTCATTCATGTCATTCGGTGTTCAATGGAAACTTTGCTTCACTTTCATGGGAAAATGAATTGTCCTTCTTGGTGAAGGACAATTGGACAATTGCCACCCCACCCCCACCCCTGAAACAGCATACCTTATTATTCTCTTTGTGAGACCACTGTGGTCTCACACTCCAATCACCAGTGAAGTCATGTGGCCCGCTTCTTCCCAGTGCTTCTTTCTGTGCTGGAATTCAGTTGCCGATCGGGTTACCATTTTGGATTCGTAAATGGCCTCCTAATTCCCATTTCATGCCCAGTGCTCTGTCTCTTGTTGGTTCTCCAGGACTGTCAGAACGTATTTACTGAACTCTACTTTTATCCCCTTCTCCCCAGTACTTCAGCAATGCTCTTTGTCTACTGCTCTGTATTCTGTTCACTGCTCACCCCTACCAACAGGGCCCCAGCTGTAATATGTAAAATAGGTAACTCATCTATGGTAAAGCACACATTCTGGCTTCATAGCATTACAAATATCTTAAGTCCATCTATTTAAAGGAGTAATCAGAAAGGAAAAAAGGAACACAAATGGCAAACTATCTTGAAGTGAGTTCAAAGTATACAAATACCATTTGGGCAAACCTTCTCTGGGGGGGGGGGGGGCTTATCTAGTTCCATTTCTAGCACTTATTGGCTATCTTTTAAAACCATGGGAAATCTAGGCTTGTTTTTCACACTATGGAAAAAGAAAAGCTATCTTATCTGTCTTTTTTTCTCTCTCATGCTTTTTCCTGCTAGAGATCTGTCTCAAAACCATTTTTTTCTTTTTTAGAGACATTTCTGTCAGTAGCTGAATATACAGTTGACCCCCTAAATTTCAGTAGTATTTTACACACACACACACACCCCCCCACACACAAACAAAATGGTGTTCTGGCAAATGAGGTTTTCTATAGAATGTAAGAATGCGGTCTCACAGAGGGCTATAAAATAGGCTTGGAATACAAGTCACCGAAAGGCAGACCTGTTCTTGGAAAAAGGCAATTGGCTGTTTCGGGAAGAAATTAGGTATTCAGTGAATTCAGTAAATAAATATCATACAGACTAGCTCTATGCTCATCTACTGAATATTATTCAGATCAATATTTGATGAGAAGGTATCAAAGGAAATAGATTACCACCAAGGAGCCCCTGCTGGGTTTTGATTGAAGTTAATGAAGCAGACATATTAGTGCACAGAAATTGCTAAGAGTATTAGGTAGTTGTCCTCTCTCCTGCTAACAACAGCAACTCAAAGTGGCAGTTGACAGTGCCTGGCATTTAGGAACAATTAGAAAAAATACATCTCTTTCAGAATCAGAATAGTAAAATGTGGCTTCAGAAACAGAAATCTTATTCATAGGTGCTAGCTTGAATCGGTAATGATAAAAGGAACAAGCGACCTTCCTACTTTGCCAATGGAAGTATCTGCTTCATTGTGTTCAGGAGATGTAATAAAAGAGAAAGTAGTGGATATTTTACCAAATACCTTAACTTAGAAAAGAATATCAAAAATGAAATTTGCCAAAAAGTTAGAGGTAGTTTACCACAGTGGATAGAGAGCTGGACTCAGTCAGGAAGACCTAGTTTTAAATTGTGCCACTGATAGAAGTCCCTTTGTGAGCCGCAGAAACGATCTACTAAGTCACAGATGGATCGAAATCTGGATTCGGAGGAGGGATTTCCCGTACTGGATGTCTTTTCATTCTGACTGCATCACAGATGCTCAACACGGTCACAACTTGTAAATATATTCACAAATGACTTGTCATCACTCAGTGTTGTTAAGCTGACATTATGGTATCACTCATTTCCCAGATGTTTCACTTATGTAAATCAACGAACATGTGTTTTATTGGAAGGGACCCTGGTCAAGTCTGTCTCTTTAACTGGAGTTTCCTGATCATTGAAGAGAGGGTAATGATAACTTTTGTTGCCCCCATAAGATTGTTTCAAGAAATGTACAGTTGAATTCCTTTAACACATTATAGAAAAATGTGAATTAAATTTTTATAAAGGAACTAAGACTTATCATGATTTGCATATAGATAGTAGGGAGCAGAGCCGTTATTTATACTCATGACTTTTTTTTGCCTGTTTATTTTTTTTATTTGAAAAAAAAAACAGTAAGAAAAAAGAAAACAGAAAAGAAATACAAAACAAAATAAAGCAAAACAGAAGGGAACATTGCCATGTGCCCAGCAGAACATCAGGGAGGATTCAAAATATATAATAACAAATTACCAGTTCAAGAAAATATATTAGTAGACGAAATTATATTCATGAATGACCACTTTTTCTTTACTTGCTTGTAAATTGTTCTTTAGTTCTCCGTTGCACATCTTATTTACTCTATTATTTTTCCCCTTTTCATCTCCTCCACCACTTCCAAGCAAGCTACATTTAAGAAAAGATATTTATGTATATATATAGATATATACATACACACACACACCCATACCCATACCCACTCTACATATACACACATGTCTTTCCTATCCTTGCTACCTCTTTAATTAAATTCTGCTCCATAGCTTGCCTTGCTATTACTTAACCTCCCACCATCCCACCCAAAGATCCCTTCCTTGCCTTCTTCCTTCACCTTTTGCTTCCCTATCTACTCATCCCTCCCCCCTTATTTCTTTATAGATTTTGGAGGGTGCTGTCCCCTTAATGTATAGGGGTGTGTGTGTGTGTGTGTGTGTGTGTGTGTGTGTGTGTGTATATATGTATATAGTTGCTTATTGAACCCATTCCTGATGTGAGTAGATTTTTAGAATTATCAGCCCTCCACTCCCTCTAATGCCTCTTATGTCTATTGTTCCTCTGCATTTCGTTTATATAACATGACTGTTTTTTTTATCTTAACTCTGCCATTCTTTCTTTTGAGCTATGCTATTTCTGATGTGAATCTTCCATATATATAAACATAAATAATTTGTCCAAGTTTAAACAGTTTATCCACATTCAGTTCCTTAAAACTGATCTTTCATATTGGCACTTATATGTTACATTTTCTGTTAACTTTGGGTTTGGTTGATAGAAAGTCCTGAAAATTTGCAAGTTCATTGAATGTCCATTTTTTTCTCATTCAGAATTGTAGATAATTTTGCTGAATATGATATTTTTGGTCACAGGCCTAGTTCTTTTGACTGTCAGTAGATATGATTCCAGGATCTGTGGTCTTTTATTGTAGCTGTTGATGAGTCTTGTACAATTCTAGTTGTAGCTCCAGCATATTTGAATTGTTTTTTCTTGTTTCTTGTAAAATTTTCTCTTTGATCTGTGGTTAGAAATTTGGCAATAATACTCCTGTATGCATTATACAAAGGATCTCTTTGAGGTGGTGATTGGTGGAATTTTTCTGTTTTTACTTTCCCCTCATATTCTATCAATCCAGGACAATTTTCTTGGATTATTTCCTGCATTATTGTGTCAACATTCTCTTTTGGTCACAATTTTCTGGCAATCCAATTATTCTTATATTTTTTCTTCTTGATCTGTTCTCCACAGCTATTCTTTTTTCTTATGTTTTATAATCTGTTCTATTTACTCATTCTTTATAATCTCTTTTGTTATTTCTTGTTATTCATAACTTCACTGGATTCCCCTTACCAAATTCTAATTTTTAAAGCATTATTTTCATCTCTGAGACTCTATACCTCTTTTTCTAGTTGATTTTTTTTTCACTTTTAAATTTTTTATTTTCATGTTATAGAGGGTTTTCTTTTTGCTTTGTTTTGTTTTTAAAACATTAGGACAGAGGTTGAGGAGCAATGACTCCCATTGCTATTTTGATGACATAGTTAGATTCCAGATTCACATTTCCAGGTACCAAGAGTCCCCACAAAAAAACACAATCAAATTCAGCTTTTTCTCTACTGAACACAGCAATGCCCATTGGTATCTCTGAAGTGTAATCACATCTTAGGTCGGTACTTCTCAAGGTAAAACAGCTGTTTGGAATTGAATGCTCCCCTTCTTTTTTGTCAGATAAATTGAACTGCATCTTCATACTTCATTCCACATTCAATTAAAGCAAGTGCAACCAGCACAGGTGCCCTTCCCAGCCCTGCAACACAGCAACCCGGCTCTTCTCGAAATTTGTTTTTTAATCGACTTAGCCAATCATCTACGATCTGATTAGGAGGTGAAGCTCCATCATCAAATGGCCAGTCTAGAACCTGGATTCCTTCTTTTTCAACTGGAGCTTTATCATATGTAGCATCACAAACGCAAACCAAAGTTGTCACACCATACTTCTTAAGTTCCTCTGTGAACTTGTTGAGTGTTGAATTGGTAGGATTGTGGGTAATCAGAAAACGCATGTTCTCATAAGAGATCTCCACAGGGGCTGGACGGTTCATTATGGCAGACAAAAAAGTGTATAAGTGTGAGAGTGTGTGTGTGTGTGTGTGTGTGTGTGTGTGTGTGTGTGTGTGTGTATCAAAGAGAGTGAGAAAAGGAGGGGGACAGCTGGTATGTATGGGTGTGTGTTTGATGAGGAAGAGATGGGAAAATGGGGGGAAAATCAATTGGGGTTTTTTTTTCATAAGTTTCTTGTTTTTCTTGGATGGTTTTTATTTTTTTCTTTAGTTTTTCTTCATTGTCTCTCATTTGATTTTTTTGAATTCTTTTTTGAGTTCTTGTATAAATTCTCTCTGGCAAGGAGCAATTTCGCATTACTCCTTGGGGTAGAAGATTTTATTTTTACTAAAGTGTCCTCCTCTGAAGAGGAACCTTGGTCTTCCCTGTTCTTATAATATGTTTTAATGACGGAGTTCTTTCTTCTTTGCCAATTCAATTTTTTATAAGAGGTTATAGTGTAAAAACCTCAAATCGTGGAGTGAGGAGATGGTACCTCAAGCTTCCCTTTAGCTCTGTACTCTGATCAGGAACCCCCAAACCAAGAGCTCCCTCCTCCTGCAAGTGCCCACAGCCTGCAGCATCCCTGTCCCATTGCTTCTGCACTAACCGGGTGCTGGTTCCTTCTTGCCTGCCCCCCTCCAACACTTCTCAGCCAATCAGTTGAGGTTCACTCAGTCTTCTGGGACTTGAACCCTGATTCCATTAACAATCCAGGAGGTAAAAGTCTCTGTGGTTCTTGCTGAGGCTTCAGCTACACCCAGCTAGCCCAAGAGGTTCCCACTTGATGTTTCTGCAAAGCTATCCCAGAAGTGTTTTCACTTCAGACACGTTAATCCCCAGCCCAGAGTCTTTCTTCAGATCTTCTCGGGTTGTATCTGGAACACCTCTGTTCTAACTCAAGTCTTGATTTTTCACTATGTTTGCTTTGAAGTACAAATTTGTTCAATTTGGGGGAAATCAGGAGAACTTGAAATTTACCAACTTATTTTGCCATCCTCTCAGAATGCTACCCTCTAGACTTCTATCTCACAATCCAGCGCTCTTTCCATTTATTCCATCATGCTATTGGAACAAGTTTCTGCCCTGAGACCTTCCCTACAGGTGGCCATCCTGTTCTCAAACTCTTCTTTATTGATTCCCTGAAGCCACATCTAGATTATGCAGCAGATAATTTAAACTATTCTAAGTGCTCAGCCTCTGCTGTAAATAAACCAGGGTAGAATCTTCAGTGCAAAGTAGGTGCATATGTCCCCACATTCAGAATCCAGCTCATGTCCAAGTGATTTGTAGTCAGCATGCTAGCTTGACTGAATCATGAGAGAATAGTATAGTGCATGGGAAGACATGTTTATGGGAAGAATATGTTCAGCAGGAAGAGGTTTCTTCAATCCCATTTATGGAAAGCCATCACAGAATCACAGCAATAAAGAGGAGATGGCTTGATAGGCAAAGCATGCCTCCATATGGGCATTCTTCATTTTATATGCTTAATTTATCACACTATTTAAAGTTTCTTGAAGATAGTTTATAATTAAAGCTTGTCCCCTAATAAAAAGAAAGAAAAAGATAGTGCAGATGAAGTGTGCAAATAAACTGATACCTTCCTAGTGAAATGGTTTCCAAGCACACACTAAATGCGACAAAAGAAGCTTGGCTAGCTCTGCTCTGGAGAACCATAAAGTTATATCTGGTCGGAGCAAGAAAGGGTTTGGCATAGAGGACCTATAAATATAGGAACTGGATGAGTCCTTCATAGTCATCTCATTCAACTGTTTCATTTAATAGATACTAGTAACATTTTATCACTGAAACCCCCTAAGATATCTTGGGGTTTATGGGCTAGATTTCATTCTTAAGGACCACGCCTTAAACCCAAATCACTCTTGATTCACATTGACCAACCATAGATCTGAGACCAATCCTTCCTTGATCATTGTTCAGGCCTGGATTGGCTCAGAGTCAACATAAATAGCAGTTGTTTTGATTTTGGCCAGAAAGCCTAAGGGTCTCCCCCATTCCCAGATGGTTGTTTTTTGACTAGGTAATAGAGGTCATTCTCTGCCTCACTTCTTACCTAGCCATAATCACTAAATGGACATTACTTCAGTCAAACTAAAACCTGTTCAAGATCTTAGCTTAAAAAGGCCAAAGTCTCGCATTGTATTCAGGGCCATTTCCAGTCGTCCTGATCTATAAGTGGCCACTGGACCCCAGATGGTTCAGGAAGAAAAAGTGAAGCAGGTTACCTTGCACATCCCTCTCTCACTTCATGTCATGGCATCCCCTCCTTGATGTCCTGGTCCTCTTTGAGAACAGAGGACAAACAACAACAGATGTTGTGGAAATAGCTCAGTTAGGAGTCAAGAGATTTCATTTTGAGTTTCCTACCATTACTTAGCGGGCTTCAGGTAAATTATTTCCCTCTCTGGCTATAAAGTATTGGTATTGGTCTAGATAGTTTTTTCCAGTTTTAAAGTTCTATGATTAAGATTAAACTTAGCCAACATTTATGATGAATTAAATCTTCATTTAACTTTTTTCTGATTAAAATTTAAACTTCTGTGATGAATATTTAACTTTCTATGATGATATCAAGGAAACTGAGTGTTGGGGGGGGGTCAGGGCCCCAATTCCTGACTGGAACAGGCCTTATGTGACCAGCACTGCCTGTCCACCTGAAATAGCAAAGACTATGAGCAGTGAGGGGCGAGAGCCAGGGTGCTTTGAGACTCCATTTATTATAAATACCGCAGGTGCTTTTATCATCTTGGTGCTTGTTTCTAGTTATTATTTAATACAAAATCGCATTCTAGCCTTTAGTAGGTACATGCTTCTCTATAGGAAGCTACACGTAGATATGTTGTGTACATTCCTTTCCTAATAAGGATATTCTAGGTACTCCCCTCTAAGGTCTTGCATGCCTCCCCTGGGAACTGCCACATTGCTTCTTTGGGTGGGACCCCCTTCCTCTCAGCGCCATCTTGTTCACCCTTACAAAGCTACCCTCAGATTACCTGAGTCGTGCCCTATGTGATGTCCAAGGATGGCGGAGGGGTTGGTAAGCCCTCTTACAAATGAGGACCAGAGAAAGTTATTGGCTTGATCTTCTAAAGCTTTAGAAGTTTGGCGTGAGGAAGATTTGTGTTCAAAAGTGATCTCAGATGTTTATTGACAGTGTGACTTGGACAAGTCACTCTTATTTGAATCTCAACTTTCTCATCTGTAAAATGGACATAATTATAGCACCCTCCTTATAACACTAGTGGGATGATTGAATGAGAACTGTATGTCAAATGTTTTAAAAGCATTAAAGCACCCCATAACTATGTTGTGGCTATTACTATTATTATTATTTTTGTAAATAATAATGAAGCCAATAAACATGTGGAGTTGGTGGAGGGGTAAATTCCCATATACTGTAACTGTCATCGTTAAGTCATTTTTTCAGTCATTTTCCACCTCTTCATGACTCCATTTTGGATTTTCTTGGCAGAGATACTGAGATGGTTTACCATTTCTTTCCCCAGTTCATTTTCCAGATGAGGAAACTGAGGCAAACAGGGTGAAGTGATTTACCCAAGGTCACACAACTAGTAAGTTTCTAAGGCCAGATGTGAACTCAGGTCTTCCTGACTCCAGGCCTGGTCCTCTATGTATTGTACCACCTATATGGCTCCCTGTAATTACACTGCATATTTGCTTCTATGACTGAAATTAGCTGTGTGAGCCTTGTCCTCTGGCACTGTAACGAGGATTTATGGCCTAAGTGTTCTGTGTTTTAAGAACAGTGATTTATGGAAGCTCAGATATTCAAGGGGAAAAAAGAATGCATTTTGTGGTTCTTTATGGAAAGACTCATTAAGTAATAAAGTCCCCTGGTACACTTAATTTCTTTATATTCATAAGAGTATTTAATTGTTACATTTAGCCTTATGATCACATCATTATAAACTTGTGCAGATGGTACATCGTTGCATCTTAACCCTCCACGTGAGTTAGAGGTAACCCTACTATTCATTCGTCTGTGCTATTATAACATGGGTGCAAACTTTAATAGAGTTCAAAATTCAATCCTAATGTACACTGTGGTGTAAACCAGATATTGGACAGCTCACCAAAAGAGCAGATCCCTAGTTGAACTCATCTCTGCCCTGGTGCATTTCAAATGAAATTTGACAATAAAAACTAGACTTCTATTCTTCTTTTCAACTGGGCACGTTCTGTGCATAGCAAGTGCATTTCACCTCCGTGACCTCAACATCAGCCCTTTGCTCCCCATCTCCCAGCCCAGTTAAACAAGAAAAAGGGGGGTTCATATTCCATGTAATCCAAAATTCATAAAGAACATTTCAGAGGACGACCAAACTCGTAGACACATCATCTCCACTTGAAAACACAGCTTTTGTGACTTCTTCAAGGTCACACAGATAATTACTGGCAGAACAAGGTGCTTGAACCTGGGTTTCTTGCCTGCCCTTCCTCCTCTCTAAAGTATGCTTTCCTCCAGAGCAGTAGTTCTTACTCAGAACATAGGCTAAGAGAGTTTTGCTGCTGCCCTTTCAGTGGTTGCTGTGGTTCAGCTGTTTTTAGCTGTGTCCAACTCTTTGTTGGTTGTTTGTCTTTTGAATGCTTTCTGTCCACAAACCTCTCATTTGGGGTTTGTCTTGGCAAAGTATTGGAGTAGTTTGTCCTTCTCCAGCTCATTTTTCAGAGGAGGAAATGGAAGCAAACAAGATGAAGTGACTTGGCCAACTAGTCAGTGTCTGAGGTCAGATTTAAACACGAGATGAGCTATCCTGACTCCAGGTTCAGTGCTCAATCCACTGCAGTGTCTCCTAGCTGCCTGTGAATGTATGTATGAATGGCTACTTTTTGCTGAATTAATTAAATTTATTTAAGATAGTAAATGCTGTCCCTGCAGCATAGTGTGAAAAGAGCACTGGCTTTAGAATTCAATGGAACTGAGTTCGAATCCTGACTTTGCTTTTACTTATTAACTTTTATTCTCTAAACTTCAGTTTCCCCATCTGTAAAATAAGAGAAAGGGATGGACACTAGTAGATGACTTTTATATATTGTCTTTAATATTTCCATTGTTAGTTTATCTACAGCAGTGCCAGTTTTGTGACTAATTCTAATCAGCATTTTGGCTTTTTTTTTTTTTTAGCTTGTTTTTGGTGAAAGTGGCTGTGTGATCATATAATTTGAGGAATACTGATTTCTACCCCAACAAGATCTCAATGAAATAGTCAATAATTACTGGGCCTAGAATGTAAAAGTCTGGAGTTTGCCACTTCCAAATTGTGCAACTATGGGTAAGTCATCTAAACTCTCTGAGCCTCTTTTCCTGATCTGTAAAATAGGGATAATAATGCCTGTAGTGCCTCCTTTCTAGGGTTGTTGTAACACCCTAGGACTCGCAATCAAGATTTCCTTAACTCTTAGAATTGGAATGAGCATCAGGAACCACAGAACCATAGTCCTTCTGGACCTTGGATTTATAGGCAGTAGAAATCATCAGTTTGGAATTCCTGCTGCCTCACTTACTGCTTGTATGATCTTAGATATGGACTTCCCTCTTTCTCGCTGGGCCTTACTTTACTTTTGTGTAGAATGAGGATGATACCTAAGTTTTATTAATAACAATAATAATTATGGGAACATATTTACACAATACTTTACATGGAATAACCTACTGAAATCCTCCCCTGTTGCTTCAGTGAGACAGTTATGCTGGGGTCTAGAAAACAAGAAGCCCACAGTGTCATTTCCTACCAAGCCCCAAAGTCTTTGGGTATGGTCTAGGTGACAGACTGTGTCTGTCATCTGAGGATCAGCTCAAATGAATTCAGAGAATCTCCTCACTAGGCTGGGTGCCTGGTGATAATTTTTTCAGTAGCTATCGAAGATCCTCTATGAATTAATAAGGAGTGGGGAGGTGAGACTTGGTGTGACCTATTAGAGGAGCCTGAATGAAGTCAGGGATCCCTGAAGTATTTACATTCATTATCTTTTTAGCCTTCCAAACAATCCTATAAGACAATCATAGCTTCCATTTTTCAAGCCCCTTGAGGTACACAAAAAGCTTCCCGCAGTATGACCTTCTGAGATGGGTCCTGCAAGGATTATGTTCCCATTTTGCAGATTCAGATTAAGTGACCTGCTTACTATGGATACAGGCTAGTAACTAACATCTTGAGTTCTTCTGAATCCAAATCCCAAGCTCTTACCACTGTGCCATCATGATGTCCATAAATTTGGAAGGAATTCCCACCCTAGGACTTTACTATGATGGAATCGTGATCCCAGATCACCTTACAAAGACAGGACCTCTCAGCTTTGTAAAGTGCTTTCCCCACTCAGTTAAGCCTCCCAACAACCTTGGGGAATGGCTGTTATCAGTCTAATTATTTTCAGTTTGAAGATGACGTAGCTGAATCTCACAAAGGTTAAATATATTTAGTAACTAGTAACTAGTAAGCTACGAAGATTGAATTTGAATGCAGGTCCCTCCTGATTCTCAATGCCATGTTTTCCTACTACACTTACATTAAATGAATGATCAACTCCTTGTGAAGTCTTTAGACTTATTTCTCTTATTGTCTCTCAATATTGTCAAATAGTTGAGTAGCCGTTAAAGCAGTTAGAACAAAGGAGAGTGGGGCATGCAAATATTGACTGAGCAACAGGTCTGATGTGCTTGGATTTGGAAGCTCTCAGCTGGGTTGGAGCTCTGAGGAAGTCCTCAGCTTTCCTCATGCCTGCTGTCTGCTGCTTTGCAAACATGGGCATATTTCCATTTGACTACAACTTCAAACGCTTCGGTAAGAATTTGGAAGGAAACTGTGTCCTTGCAGCTGTTGACAACTTTTGAGCTCTGCAGGCTGGGGGAAAGACTCCCTTTTCTTAATTGTGGATAACTCTAAAGCATCTTTGCTGATAAACCTCACGCTTAAATTGTAAACAAAAGAAAGCACTCAAACGTTTCCCTGGCACCTTTTTTTCTTTGCAGAGCTTTATTGCTTTCTGTGGGCACTGGGGTTTCTTTCAGAGTAAGCAGTTCTCTGACCACCAGATTGAGCTGCAGAGGCCTGTACCTTGGCATAGGAAAGCCTGAGTATATGGCAGGCCCAATGCTTTTCCTAAGCAAGTTTGGGAAGAACGACCCTGTTTTCATAGCTTCCCTGGATGGAGATTGCCGGCAGCTTCCTTCACTTGAACGTTTGCTATTTTTGAATAGAACGCTGCCAGAAACACACATATCTACAGCACACTCATGCACACATAGTTATTACACAATTCACACAGACATACACACACACACACACACACACACACACACATATATACACATACTTATACACTCATAGACATGCTCATGCATGCATACATACTCATATACATACACTTATAAATAAACACTTATATATTCATAATTATACACATGCTCATCCCTGCATATATATACTCATACACATGCACATATACATACAGAGAGACCCAGAAAGACAAAATTCTCCAAATACCTATATGACCTTGGACAGGTCACTTTACCTTTCTGGGCCTCAGTTTCCCTATGTGTCAAATGAGAGGCTTGGCTTAGATAGCTTCTGAAGCTTCTGTCCCGGTTCCCTGGCTTCACCTATACCCAAAGAATGGCTGAGTTGGAAAAGGACCTCAGCAGCCACAAGATGTAATGCATACCTGAATAAACCTCTCTCTAAAGCACAGTCAAAAAGTCAAAAAGCTTCTGTTTAAAGACTATCCGACTACTGGGGAAAACCCATGACCTCCTCTCATTCTACTTCCACACAGCTTGTTTGGGAGTTTTGCTCTTCTATCCATGTTCTCAGTTCCATCATACTTCCATCCATGGAACTCTCTTTCTCTATAGATGCCCCTGAAAGCTCAGAAATTTGCCAGAGAAGCTACAGAGTGTGAATCTTACTTGTCTCCTTATTGCGGCTCCCTAAGAATGATATACCTGCACTGGCAAGGAGCAAGGATCAAAACTCTCCTTCTACCCAACTCAGTCTCATTAACACCCATGAGCCCTGTGGAGCCTGAGACCTCACTCTTTCTCTCATCCACAGGTTTGTTCCTTCTGTTCCACACTCATGAATAAACAGATCATAGGCCTTCCAGTCCCTGACCACTTCCCTGCCATGCAGATGCGGCTCACTCCTTTATTGGATGGATGAGAAAAGTTTCTGCTGCTAGTCTCCAACAGGCCAGGGACATAAATGGTAGATTTCAGCAGCACAGCTGTCTCTTCTTGCATCTTCAAATGACGACTGTTGTCCCTCTGCTGGCATTCTCCAACCAACATCTCTTGCTTCTAGTTCTGTGATCTGGGCTCAAGTAGAATGATGTGACAGCCCTTCAAATACGTAAAGATGAAGTCTTCTCTTCTCCTGAGGCTAAAATGAAATATTCCTAGTCCTTTTAATCAGTCCTTGTATGAAGAGTCTCTAGTTGGCCCACCTCCCCAGTTGAGCTCTTCTCTATGTATGCTGTCTAGTTTGTCAATGTCATTACTAAAATGTGCCTCCCAGAACACAGTGCTCCAGATGGGATGTGGCCAGAGAAGATTATTGCAGGCTAATCAGCTCTGGCCTCTGGAAAGCTGCCACTTTTACTGGTGCCCAGGAGAACATTCACTTTTGGGGACTGTTTTGGGTTCTGCTTGATCTTCTGACTCCAGACTTCATCCTGAAGTCAACTTATAATTATACTGGCACAGTTATAACAATATAACAACATGACAATAACAATAACAATTGTGAGGCAACACTCTCTCTCATTGCAAGTAGGCACCTTCCTTTGTAACTTTGTGTCTTAGAGATTTGCCTAATGCTCAAGGAGACTTGAAAGATTGTCTCACTCAACGGGTAGATGTCAACGGTACTATTGAACTCAGGTCTTCTTGGTTCTGAGGCCAACTCTGCTGTACATGGCCGTCTCTTGCTTCATCCCGACCTATAACAATCGGATGCTTTTCACTCCCCAGTTGCTCCCTGCATTCTTGATGACCCATTCATTCCATGACCTTTTTTTTAATTCCTCCCTTCAATTCTGCTCTTGTTAGATCCTATCTGACTGTAAAACAATGCCGGCCTTGACCTGTGACCTCTGCCTATCGTGTTATTGTTTAGTTACTGTCTCGTGACCCATCTAGTCTTCCCACCAACTTTATGGGTTTGATGGAATACCAGGTTTCGGGCCAGCTTTTTGAGCACAGGTTGTGGTTGCTATCTCTTTCTGGCTTTGAATCAAGATTTTGTCTATCTTGGCTTTGCACTAAGAGTGAAAGAGTTCAGGGATTTGGGACAGAGGGCTAGATTTCCAGAGGACTTCTATTTCACAACACATGTTACCTTACATATCACTTAACTAGTCTTTCTATGGCTCCATTCCTTCCTTGGGAAAAAAATGAGAGTTGGATTAGATGTCAGCTTTCAGTCCCACCAACTTCTTCTGTCTTTCAAAAGCATGAAGTAAGAATAAAGAAAGGTAAAGAAAGCAAATCCTGGCCAGACTCCCATGTATGCTGAGATCTAGAGCTACAAATTAGTATTCTTTTGTCCTACTTCCTATTTGGGACTTTGTTCTTTCCACCTAGAACAGGGTTTCTTAACATGTGTATGTGTGTATATATATGTGTGTGGATCTGTGTGTATGTGTATTATGTGCATGTATATGTAAGTAAATGTATGTGTATATATGTATGCATGGAGAGAGAGAGAGAGAGAATGAGTGTGCGTGTGTGTGTGTGTGTGAGAGTAATCGGCTTGTTTGGCAGTTTTGTGAAACCAGTGGACCTTTCCTCAGAAGAATGGTTTTAAATAGATAAAATACATAGAATTATTAAGGAAACTTTTAAAATTGAAATGGTTACAGTTCCAGACAGTTGGGGGATGAGGGAAGTAGTTAAGCACTCCTGGCTCTCCCCTCCCACTCTCTGTATTGGACTTCAGGAAATTAATTCTCTAGTATCCAGCTCTTGGTCTCCCTTGCTCACGTGGCTAGGCTGGAGATTGAGGCCCTGTTCACTCAGGGCTCAGACATTGTGGGAACCCTCTTGCAGAGAAGGTTCAAGGCACCTGTGTGCTCTATAAGGAGCTCTATAAGGGCTCCTAGGAAAATGCCTCTTTCAGATACAGGCTAAAGTGATTTTGATAATTATGAAGAACTAAACAGAAAACCCCAAACAACATACCATCTGCTGACAGGGTATTCTTGTTCTCTTTTGCAGAGAAGGAAACTGAGGCTCGGTGAGGTAAAATTATCTAATCCCAGTCACAGCTAAGAAAAGGTCACAGCTAGGATGCAAATCTGGGTTTCTTGCCTTTTCTCACATAATTCCAAATTGCTTTATTCTTCTTTACTAAAGCCCCTTTCTCCTTCACTGAAATAGTGTTCTCCATTCACTAAGCCAGTCTGCCCTAATTCTTGTTGAGAATTACCACCCAGGGGTGTGAGAGGGAACAGTGGGGCCAGTTGTTGCAACTTCTCTTGGGCCACTAGGTATATCCTTGAACCCAAGCTGCTGCTTGCCCTGACCTTCGTCATTGACCCTGCTTCTCCAGTCATTTTCATCCTTTGGCCTCCAAAGAAGAGATGACCTTAACAACAGAGACTTTTAAGCCCTGAAGAAGCTTTGGGGGAAATATCCTCAGTTACAATAGCTTTTTACTTATAAAACCCTCCAAGTTACAGATGTGGAGGACACAATCCAAAGTATGGTTAGAGCTGGGAAAAGAGATTCACCTTTTCTTAAGGAAATATGATGATTTCTTTTATCCTCCTATTTCTCTGTACTGTCATTTATATTGTATATCCACTGAGAAGAGACATTTTATTCCTGTAGGCATTGTGGGAGAAGTGAATTCTTATATCCCAATCTGTTCTGGATCAGAAATAGAGATTAAGCATGGAGGCATATGGGAACTAGGGTGTGGGGGAGGGAGCAAGACAGGGAGAATGGATAAGGAAGCAAAAGTGAAGGAGCCAGGGGTGAGGCCCAGTTGGCCTCTGCCAATCCTTAGCTTGCCAGCCCTTGAAACCAGAGTTTTTCTTGTAGAAAAACAAGGAGTTCAATGAAATATTTTACCTATTGTCTGACTTCATCTTAGTACTGAGCTCTCTAATCATCACAGGTGTGGTGGAATCATTTGCAGCCAATTGCTCACTACTGGAAGGGTAGGTGGATTGGGTTAACTTGACAGAGGGCAAGTTGAAAGGTAAAAGAAATCCGAAGTGGACTAAATGGCTTTTCCTCTACCTTCCCTTTCTTTTCAAGGATCTGCCAGTTAATAGGTCATCTCTCCACCAATGTAGATCACAACCCTTTTGCAACTTAGTGAATAGACTTGAGGAGTTATTGTGGACATAAAGCTCATCATCCAGTGGCCAGGCTGAGAAATGTCTATAAACTTAGTTTGACCGCTCCTCAGACAACCGAGTCTATCATGGTGGGTCAAGCCAGAGCGTGTGCCCCTCACCGGCAGAAACATCCAGAACATGGGCTTGCCTCTGTGCCCCAAGAAGCCAGCAGAGGAGAACTGGAATAGAAAGTTCCCTCATCAACCAAGATCATGATAAGAAGCTGGACCTTTGGAGCAGGGAGGCTTTCTTTACATTGAGCCTACAAGTATAAGCCTCTCAGCAAATTCTAGTGATTCTAGGCAAAAGCCCTGTGAGGGTAGAAGCTTTCTATTCAGTGCCCTCTGAGGTACTGAGCCAGGGATACTAGTTGGTATGTTCCTGAAGTCTGTCAAGGACAAGAAAAGAGGGAATTTAAGACCAAAAACTCAGCCTCAGTACCATGATTTGACCCCATTGTGCAAGATGTTAGAGCTATAAGTACCTCTGAGTCTGTTGCCTCTTGCCAAAGCTTATGAGGTGCCAAGTCATGGGACTCAAGGCATTTAGTAAGCCCCTACTTCCCGTGAGGCTCCAAAGACAAAAGTGAAGGAGTTTACATTCCGTTACGACTAGGGGAAAGATCACACATTAACTAGCATCTGGAAAGTGTTTTACACATGAATTATCTCTTTTGATCTTGAAAACAATTTGGGAAGGTGGGTGATGTTGTTAGGCCCATTTTACATATAAGGAAACTGAGACTTATGGGTTAAGTGATGTGCTCAGGTCACCTAACTAGGAAGTGTTTCGGTCTAGAGTTAAATTCTGATTCCATGGTCCATGTTCTGAATCAGTTCTTCCTGATTCCATGTCCAGTGCTCTGTCCATTGCAGTGCTATCTCATTGCATGTATACACAGATGTTATATATACATACACCCAGAAATGCATACATATGTTATTCAGTCATGTCTGACTCTTCACGAACCCATTTGGGGTTTTCTTGGGCAGAGATACTGGAGTGATTTGCTATTTCCTTCTGGAGTGATTTGCTATTTCCTTCTCTATTTTATAGATGAGGAAACTGAGGCAAACAGAGTGAAATGACTTGGCCACAGCTAGTTTCTGAAGCCAATTTTGAACTCAGGAAGATATTTTCCTCGTTTCAGTTTGGCAGTCAAGCCACTGTGCCCCCTAGCCACCCCTCTGGTCATATATGGATATACAGTATGTATGCATATATATATATGAGTGTATATCCATTCATACTTACGTATGTATATATACACATATGTGTAGAAATGGTGTGCTAAAATCTTTGGCCCATAAGAAATATGGATAGATAATTATTTCTGAAATTTGGGGTCTTTGGCAGGAATACTGTACTAATGGAACCTGGGAAATAGTTCTGGGGTATATGAGTATGTCTAAGTCAGGCCCAGAGTATAACCTATGCAGGTGTTAGGATTCCACTTTAGGCCTGGGCCTGCCTAAATGGGGGCAATTCCCTCAAATGGCCCCCTTAGCACTCTCTCCCTGCTGAAATCTGACCTGATGCTTGATGGAAATTTCCATCCTGTCATTTCTGGGCATCTGCTATTACCACTCAGACATTCGGTGCCACTGATCTAGAGTGATGCGTGGTAGGAATGGGAAGTAATAACAGAATAATCCAATATGTGCTTTCTCTCGCATTCTGCTAATTGTGGTAGCATTTCAGTTAAGGGAGGGGGCATTGGAAGGAGTAAATAAGTAGCACAGACTGGAGCCGTTTTTTACCTTTTCTCCATCAGGTTCTCCATCAGGCTTCTTCAGAGCCTTTTGCTTTAGCCATTTGGAGTACGCACTTCTCCCTCCCAGTGGAGCCTCCGCCAAAGAAAAGCAGTTAACCAAACCCGACCAACATAGTGACCTGACTAATAATGGATGAAACGTTCCAGATCCGTAGGCCCCCCACCTTTTGGAGGAAAGGAGAGAGATCCATCTCTTCATTTCAGGGACTTGGATTGGTTCTGAGAATTATATAGTATCTGGTTTGCTTTTCTTTTCCCTTTATAGATACTGTTCATATTACTCTCGAGGCTTGACTTACTTCAATCTGCATCATTGCCTGTTTCGTTTTCCATCATGCTTTGGGCTCACTTTGCTTTTCTCTGGACTTCTATTTCCCTAGCTTTGAATTGGGGACAATAGCATCTTCCCTCCCAACATTATTCAGTTGTGAAAGGGCTAAAATGAGATAACAGATGGTAAAGTGCTTCAGAAGGTTAAGAGCATCATACCCTGTAAGGTCATCAAAGGATGAATACTGAAAAGGAAATTTCCCAGTTTGCTGACGGCCAGTTATTCAGGTTGATTGTAGTAGCAGGGGCTCCTGAGTACCCAAGGACAATTTCCATTTTTACAGCCTGGGTAGGGCTGAGATTATCTACCTGGGAGATGAAGAAGTGGGTTGATGGGATCACAATTTTAAACTGTGTTTGCAGAGAAGTTCCCTACAGTTATCTGATCCAATCAGGGCCATACTAATCTTCAGTTTAGACTAGATATAGGTTTTTGTTGAATTGATTTTATGGGAGGGAGAGAGGGGAGGAGGGACAGAGATTTGTTTTCTTAGTAGGACTATGCCATACAATGTCATATTATAAAGCAGCCACGCTGCACCAAGAATCAAAATAAGTATAAAACCCACAACTTTTTCTTCCTACTCTTTCTTACACTCCTACATATTTATATCTTCCTACATATTCAGCATTCTGAGATTTTCTGGGCCCGGACAGGGAGGCCCACGCTAAGGATTTTTAAGCACACTATTGTCAAAGTGGAAATCTTGAATAATTTGCCATTTGCCACAAGCAATACCATCTTTGCAGTCTCCCTGGAATCAATAACAATGTGGTTTGCCGAGCAGGTACTGACCTGGAAAGACTAATCGTGTTGGCTGCTGCTATAGTGCCTTTCCCTGGTCTCTTTCAAAGCAGAGGGCTGAGGGGTGGCCATCCCGTGGCTGGAACGGTTATTGGGAAAGGTGAGGAGACCGTCTCAGGGAGATGAAGAATGGTGCATGATTTACAGTTGTGTACACTCAATCTGAGGCCAGAGCTTGGCCCCTGACTTGCACTTTCAGCTCAAGTAAGTGTCTTGATTTCTCTGAACCTCAGTCTGTCCTCCTGTAAAATGGACATAATGATTCTTGCTTTCTCTATCTCATGAAGTTGTTGTGAGGAAAGAAGATTGCCAGTCCCAAAGTACTAAGGAAATGTGATGTATTATTAAAAAGAAATAGTAAACTAGTACTTGACCGAGGGAGAGAGAAGAGGGGACAGGGGAAGAAACTATTAACTGAACTGAGTAGGTCATTTCCAGCTTTGTTCTTAATGTCTGCCATTTTCATTTCAGCCTCAGTATTTCTCCCATTTCTTCTTTTTTTTCCTATATAGTGCCATGTGGGCCTGGGCAGTGGTTTTAAAAAATCTCAGGCCTGGGAATCAGAAGACCTGGCTTTTAGCCGGGATCCAGTCTGGCACAAACCCTTCTAGGGTCAGAGAGCTGGTCACTTCTTCTGCAACATGAGTCATTAGAGCTAGAGGATTTCTAAAGGTCCCTCCGTCCTTCCCGTGGGCTTAAGCAGAGCTGAGGAGGATGGAGACCAAGGTACTGCCTGGGGGCCTGAGAAGGAGAAGGCCCCCTGGGGTGACTGAGTTTCTCCCCCCCCCCGCCTGCCTTTTCACCATTTGTGGGGAGACAGAGTGTCAGTTTCAGTTGATATGATGTCCAAGGTTGTGAGGGATGGACTATATCTCATATTAGCCCTCCGCGACCCTACCGACATCTCATACCCCCCAGAAAAAGTTTCTGTCTGTAATTTAACAAGAAAAGATTAAATAGCTACTGTGGTGAAGAGCTCCTCTGCTTGCCTTTGGGAAAGATAGGAAGTTTAAACAAAACAAAAAAAAATAAAAAGGTTTCTGCCTCTACTTGCTTCTTATCAAGACGGGAGAAAAAGTTCAGATAATTATAACACAGAACCAGACAGTATGAGCCTTTGGGAGAAGAAGGTGGGAAAGGTCATTGTCAAGTGTAGGGATCCGGGAAGGAAGAGATATGTTAGGATTGCATTCTCAAGACTGCATCGGAATTTAATAGGTTGGGAATGCCAGGCATAAGGAAGAGTTTGAGCGAATGTGTTGAGGCAAGTTGGAGATGGTGAGATGATGAATAAACTAGTACAAGGAAAAGTGGAGCATGAACTAAGGCTTGAGAGGCTGTGGGCCTCGCATGCCAGGCTAACTAGTGAAAACTTTGTTTGGTTGACTGGATGAAGTCATTAAAGTGTTTGAAGTAGAATAGTGGGATCACTGATAGACCTGCTTAGGGTTAGCAAGTCCTGTGTCCAATTCTAGCTGTGTGCCTTTGCCCTCTCAACCTCAGTTTCCTCACCTGTAAACTAGAAATACAAATAGTACCTAACTCAGAGAGTCTTGTGGAGACCAAATGAGATAATTCAGCTAACGTTCTTTGAAAACTTTATAACATGATATAAATGTGAGTTATTGTTGTGATCACTATAAATAGATTTTTGGATGTGGAAGATTAATTCAGTAGCACTGTGATGTGCGATCTTCAGAGGGACAGAGAGATGGCGAGTTTAGGCTAGCTCCCTATTGCCAAGTCACAATTAACCACAAGGCTCACAGGCCTGAAATGCCTTAGTGAGGCTAGTGTGAAACAATCGAGACCTTCCAAAGGTTCCTGTCTGGGGTGGACAAATCGTAACTGTCTCTTGGTGGTTCTGGATCTGGATGATGCTGATGAGTATGAATTGCTGAGATGCCCCTTGGGAGCAAATACTCTGACACTAGCTGAGTGATCTGTTTTCCTTTGGGTGGGGGGAAAGAATAACAGAAGCTGATATCATATCTAAATATGACCGAGCTCTGACTTTGGCAGGGGACAGCTCTTTTGCAGGTTCTGTCAGATCAGAAAGACTTTGAATGTGGACCTAAAGTAGGCCTTCGCCTAAAGAGCTCACAGTCTATCTTGGACTTAGGAGCTGGGTTCCAGAGGGCTACCTGAGGTGCAGAGAAGTGAAAGTTAGGGAGTTAGGTCAGGCCCTTGTATGTTTGACTTGAAATCAGGAGTATCTGAGTTCAAATCCCAACTTCTGCCTGCCTCAGTTTCTTCATCTGTAAAATGGAGATACTAATCATACCCACCTCACTGGGTTGTTGTGAAAATCCAATGAGATAATAAAGACTGGAAACAGGATCAAACCTGAGTTTTCTCCAGTTAAATCCTGCACTGTATCCATTATGCCCCCAGCCTTCCTGATGGCAAAAAGGAAATGAGGCTAGACCATTCATTTACAAGGCCTCTGGCATACAGGCTTCACCACAGATATTCAGTGAAATTGTAAGGCTCACACATCAGAAGAAAAGAGTTGTCTACTTTCAAGCATCTTCCCAGCTTGTGACACACCTCTAATACACACACACACACACACACACACACACACACACACACACCCCAGTATCACAATGCACAATCTTTAATTTGCATGGTGCTTTATTGTTTACAAAGCACTTTTCTATCTATGATTTCATGAGCCTTCCATTGACCCTCTGGAGTAAGTAGGGCAGGAATTATTGCCTCCTTTTCCCAGAGGAGATAATGGAGGCTCTGGGAGGTGAGATAATTTGGCCAGGGTCAGACAAGTAGTTAGTCAGCTGAATTTCTATCTATCCCTTAAAGCCCAGCTCATTTGCCACTTTCTTCACAAAGCCTTCTCTAGTGCATGACAATTTTCCCCCTTATGAAGTACAAAGTACTTCATTTTATCCCTTTGGGATGTTCATATTATGTGACATTGTATATTATATATTTGTGAGAGTCACTAGACTGGAGGCTGTGTGAGGGCAGAAAGTATGCCTCATCCAAACTATGCATCTGTCCCGTGTGTAACAGAGCACTTGCCTCCTGGCCTTGGGCCTTAGTAGACGATGCTGAATTTGAAGGATCATAACCAAGGCTTCTGGTTTCAAATTTCATTTTTTCCCCTACGGCATGCTATTTGTGCTTCTCCAGTTTAACCTAATGAATAAAATCATTCTTTGCTTATGGAATTGAGGATCGATGCCAGGCAATTAACCGCTGGCCAATTCTATTTAAAGGGCAGGTGAAGAAAGTGGCCTTCTCCATCTTTGTACCTAATTCCTTTAATGGATAGTTTGCTTGGGAAGTCATAACAGATGCCTTCTGTTGATATGGATTACATTCAAATCTCCATGGCTTGCTCTGTGATGGTTTGAAATTGTTTACAGTCCAGACAGCGGCAGAGCTGAACTCTGTCTTTGTGCCACCTAGGAAGACGGTGTACTAAGCAGAAACCTGATTGAGAGCGGGCAGGCTTAGAACTAAAGAGTACCAGGTGTTTGCCAGCAGTCTCGGACACCACTGCCAGCCTTTTCTTTCTCATATATAGCTCTAGGGGAACAGGCTTGCTTTAGCTTAAGATGCCTCTATGGCTGCCCATTGCTCACAAAATAAAGCTCAACCCACTCCCTGATACTAGTCTGTTTCCTAAGTTTTCCTACACTTCTTCATTTAGCTTACACTATGTACACTCTACCACTAGTCTTGTACATGCAGCTCATGTAGGGTTTTGTGCCTCATTACTTGTGCTCGCATTGTTCTCCATGTTTGAAATGCCTTTTCTCTCCCTCCACTTGTTAAATTTCAACTTATCCTTCCCTGCTCTCCCTTACCCCTAGATTGGGGTAAGGACCCTTCTCTTTGGCTTCCTCATAGTGCTTGGTTAGCCCTGCTGTGCTATACCAATCCCACATTATACGTTGCAATTATCTTTGTATATTGCCTATATCCCCCTACTAGACTGTGAGCTCCATGAGGGCAGGGACCGTCTTTTTGCAACCTTGGCTCTTCTCCCAGGGTATTACACAGAAAGTGCTTAATAAATGATTGCTGAAATTGAAATAGAATCCTGTTTACAATAAAAAGGAATAATCAAATTACAAACAATGTGAATTTAATTTGAATTATCTACTTGAGAGCCCTTTGTTAGCCATGCTAGTTACCATGTGTACTTCAAAGGTCATAGGAGGTATAGTGGATAGAGCACTGGACTTGGAGTTAGGAAAAACTGAATTAAAATCCTGCTTTTAAATACTTCTGGATGTGTGACACTGAGCAAGTACATTTTTTTCTCTCATGTGTTAAAAATGGAGATAATAAAAGCACCTGTGCCTTAAAAGGTTGTTGAGATAGTATATGTAACAATTTTGCAAACTTTAGTTCTATAAAGATGATAGCTATTACAAATAATAACTGTTATTGTTAATTATAGTTATTAAGTATTAATAGTTATATTCCAGGAAAACTGACATACTTGCCATTCCCCATACACAATGTTCCACCCTTTGCCCAGGCTTTCTCCCAGGCCTAATTTTCCTATCTTGAGCCTCAGAGAATCCCTAGCTGGCAAGCCTTGTGTTTCTAGACTAAAAAGTGTGAATGGGAGTGATAGTCAATTAACTGGGAAAGGTAGATTATGAAAGATCATGTATTCCAACCTTCTGACTTTAGGGCTATAGAAACAGGGACTCAACATCAAAGGCTGATCATGTCAACGGACAAATAGGATGGGTACCTTTAGAATTCAGCATCACTGCTGCCCTCCAGGACTTTAAAGTTTTTTTAATTTATAGATCTTTTTTGTAGATTTTTTTAAAGATAGAGAGATGAAATGACTCTTAGAAAAAGGACTCAAATTTTGTTCTTCTTACTCCCAGCTCTGTGCCTTTCCCTCATAATCTTGCTTCTTCCCTCCATCATCATTTTAAACTCTGGAAGAGGAAAATATTCTAAAGGAATTCTAATTATTGATGTCATTTGGTTCTGAAAATGCCTTAAGTCGAAAGTACTGCAGTATCAAGACCCTTACCTAGCTTCATGTTCATTTCAAATAACATTCTATATACATAGATGCTTTCCACACAGTGTTTTATAGATACTTATACCAGGGCATATTCACTGAAGTAGCAACAGCAGTTTTTTTTCCTTTTCTAGGTACCACTATGGCCTTGAAACTGGGTGGGTGGGTATGGCGAGGGGGTAGTTAATTTGTGGAAACGAGCTTAAGATGAACTACAGGATCTGTGTTTTCTTTAATAAAATCCCTGCTACCATACTAAGGCCTAAAATAATCTGGGGATTGAGCACACAGGGCCAGAAACTCAGAGAACCAGAGTCCTGATCCCGACTCCCACCTAAGTTGCTTTGTGACCTTCTTGCTTTGTGACCTTCTCCTCTATGAACCTCAGTTTTCTCTTGTGTAAAAGGGCAGGTTAGGGGAGTGTGAGCTAGATCCCTAGTTTCCGTTTCACTTCTAAGCTTCCACAATGCTAAAAGAGCAGAGGCAAATGCAGATTAATGGCCCTATTTTGATGCTCATCTGAATCAAGAAAATGGTTTTATAGACAGAGAAATTTGAAGGTATAACAGGTTGTGAACCTGCATATCAGAGAGGACCTGAGAGACCATGTTTGTCCTTGTGCTAGTGAGTATCCTCCCTACTGCATTCCTGACAGGTTTCTATCTGGCCTCTGCTTGAAGGTCCCCACTGAGGGACTCCTGGCAGGTCACTGCACTTTAGGGCAGCATGAATTGGTAAGATTCCCCCTCCCCCCTTTCTATTAGTCTCTCAGAAACTTCCAACCATTGCTCCTAGGTTTGTATTCTGGAGCCAGGTAGAACAAATGGAATGCCTCTTTGATGTGCTTCCTTTTCAAGCATTTGAATACAGCTTTCATAGTCCAGTCAAGTTTTCCTGGCCTCCAGGCTAAATGTTCCTACTTCCTTCAACCGATTTTCCTATTACCCTCAAAATCTTCCTCATTCCTTGGATATGCTCCAACTTGTCAATGTTCTTCCTAAAATATTATGTTGAGAACTAAGAAAAAATACTCCAGAAATGGCCTGGCTAAGGAATCTGTGCATTCTGCAGCCTAAGATTTCATGCTGCTTTTGACGGCCATGTTACAATATTGATTTATATTAATCTAGCAGGCTATTAAGAACTTAAGATCCTTTACATAAATATGCTATCAAGTTTCATAGTCAATAAATGTGATCTGGTTTCACTCGTGCTGTACTTAGGTAGTTAATTTTTCAAGGGAAACTCAGTAGAAAGATTAGGCTTGAATATATAAATCATGGAATCATATCCATAAAGATGCTCATTGAATGTACCGGGTGAAATAGCAAAGGGGAAGAAGCAAAAAGGGTCCAGGATGAGATCCTGAAGGACAGCTATGGTCAGTGTGCATAACCTAGAAGATGGTCTAGCAAATGAGATTGAGAAAGAGCAGTCAGAGAGGTAGAAGGGACTCAAGGGATGTGTGACAAAAACCTAGAAGGGAGACAAAGACTGGAAGTAAAAGGTGATCGACATTATCACAGATTGCAGAGGCAAGAAAAATGAAACTTGAGCAAATACTGTCCGATTCAGCAAGTAAGAGGTCACAAAATAATTGTTAAGTATGGAACAGGTATTCTAGAAAGCACAGTAGAAAGGGAAGTTAGATCTGAAATAGGATGGAGTTGAGGATGGGCTAAGGGAACATGGCTTATACATAGGTAGCTGATGGTTCAGAATTTCTGGGACAAGTGTGATGGGTTGAGAGTAAGCTAACCATTAAGGTCTGAGTACAAGCAGGGTGTCTGATAGGAGAGAAGTTCAAAGAGGGAGTCAGGTGATAAGGCTGTTCAAGAATTGTCCTTGAGATCTCTCTTCATGGGAGTCCCAATTTTCTGGTGGGGATGGAGTGGATATAATGGACCAGGCAGAGAAAGCATGGCCAAACGTGTCTGTCTAGTGCCATGGAAGCCTTGGACAGAGCAAAATGAGACCAAATAGGAGCATTTGCTTTGCCATCCTCTGTATCAAGCTGCTCCTGACAGTGCTTTCAAATAGAGCCGGCTATAATCCCATGCTACTCCATCTATTTCTTTGAATCTTAAGAGCAATTGCATGCCAGTGACTTTGGAGCTAACTGAATCTGTGAGCGTTTCCAGAGCACACTGACCAATGTTTCAGAGCTCCTACCAGGCTTTCACAAATACCATAGCAATCTTGGAGCACAAGAAGTTCTCTGCATGGCTCTGGCTGACATTTCTTTATTTTGTCATTATTCCCCACCCCCGGCCTTCGTAGCGTGGACTAGTTGGGAGTTGAAGGGATTACTATAATTATTATCATATTACCATCATCGTTATTATATTCACATTTATAGACCTACCACTGAACATATCCATGGAAGCCAGAAATTTCCTCTGTATTAAATTTTATGTAGAACTGTACAATGTCAATTATGAAATTTCAACTGGAGGCCCAATTTGGATAATGCTATTATTAGAGTAGCCCACAAGAATCTCATATGACTTTTTCTGTGTTAGTTTTTGTTCACTAAATTTTGTCAGAAAAGTGCATAGGCCGGTTCATTTTCTGAAATATCTAAGTAGAAAAAAAAAGCATCTTTTCTCACGGTTGCTCGGGTTTTCTTTCAACACCTTCATTTCCCTACTGTTCACAAACTCGGCCCCATATTAGGGCCATTTGGAAAAATGCATGGATTCCAAATGAGACTGTGATTTAAAATATTTAAGTGGGATCCCTGATTCCCCAAAGGCTTTGAATATCCATGTCCTGGAGAAAGGAATCAGTGATGCCCATAGCTTTGTTCTCAAATGATTTCAGTTATGAACTAGCTTGATCATTTATATGGGATCCCTGGGTGGTGACCAAATTTCCTCAGTCTATCTAAACCTTTCTTCTGGTGCAACATCATTCCAGTTGCAAGTACTTTTAATACTTCTTTTTGGTACTACTTCTAATAACATCTCCATTTTCGTTAGAAAATTATCCTTTATTTCACTCTGGTTCACAACAATCTTCAATTCTTGTTGCACTTTCATCTGTATGACTGGTCCTCACATCCTCTTGATTCTACCTTCTCAGCATCTCTCACATTTGTCTCCTCTTCCTCACCCCAGTCACGAAGCTGCCATTCCATTCAGGATCTTATCACCCCTTGCCTGGACACCTACTGCTTAGTCTTTCTGCCTTCAGCCTCTCCTCTTTCCAATCCATCTTCCACATGGCGACCAAATTGTTTTTCTTAAAGCATAGATCCAACCAGGTATTTTTCTTGCTGAAGAAGCTTAACTGGGATCTTAATGTCTCTAGAATAAAGCCCAAACTCTTTTGTTTGCCATTTAAAGCTCTTCACAGTCTGCTCCAGCCTTTCCTTCCAACTGATTTCTCATCATACTCTCTAAGTTCTAGGCTACCTGATCTATTTGCTGTCCTCCCCTCTCTGAGCCTGGAATGGTCCTTCTCTTACTATCATCCTTCAAAACTCAGCTCATGTTATTTCTCTTACATGGGACCTTTCCTGATCCTTCCAGTTGCTGCTTCTTCCCCACAAATTATGTTGTCTTTACTTTGCATAGGTGTTGCTATTTATTTCTCTGCTTTCCACCCAGGAGAATATAAACTTCTTGGAGGCAGGAACTATTTCACTTTGTCTGTCTGTCCCGAATACCGAACACAAGGTTAAGCATGTAGTGGGTACTTGAGAAATGCTTGACGACTGACTGAATGGCATTGACGAAGTTCTTCAAGCTTTTAGAGATGCTTTACGCGTCCTAGATTCTCTTATTAGAATCGTCATTGAGAGGTAGCCTGTCGGCAAAAATCCAGAAGTGTATTGCGTATCAATCGTCCAGTGCTATCTGAGTGCCACTTAGAAAAACTGACATACCGCCAAGTGGCCCCCTCGTTAAATGTTAGCTTGTGATGGTGATAAAGTGGCAGCAGATCAGATCTCCTCTCAGCAAGCGCTTCTTTCTCCTTGTTCTGGGTGGCTCACATATCAAGTGTATTGCTCCCAGGCCATGCTCACTGCTCCTCCACCGATTCATAAATTACTCAGCAGCATAAATAGCACTATCCCTGCAGATATCACAAGTGACAGAAGTCCCTTTTGAAGAGTTAACAGGAGCAGTGTGAAATTCACCCCTGTGACCGGGTGCCAGACGATAATGGGATGGCTGTCATTATGGCCCATAGAGGAGATGTGAGCCAGGCCAAGTGAAATTGACCACTTAGTTCCCATCAAGGCTGGCCAAAAGGACGCCTTTACGGTTTCACTTCAGTCCTCCCTTCCTTTGGTCTGGCTCACGTCTTAACTCTTCTTCCAGCCTTGAAATGACAAGGCTCACTTTCTAAGAATCAAACTTATATAAACAAAGCAGGAGCCTCGAGAAGACAGCATGAGCCAAGGGACTGGATTCTTCCTTCACCTGGCTCTCGACTGAGCTATTTTGTTAGTTTACATTGGATTATTCAACCAAATGAAGTTTCGCCTGAACCCGGCTCACAGAAAACAAGCAAATAAGCCCCACAAGGTGCACCACTAAGAGAATATTCAAAACTCAGAATACAGCAAGCCTTGTTTTGATCACTCTTATTAGCTCTGGGAACAATGTTCAGCAAAAAATTATCATAGACACAACCTAAATATTTTAAATATGAAAGAGATCTTAGAGTTCATCTTGGCCAGTTCTCTTACTGTACCAAGGAAGAAAATGATCCCTAAGGGTGACTTTAGGTGATCATCCTAACAGTGTATGGCAGAGGCAGGATTATCTAACACTGAAGAAATCCAGTGTCTTGTTTCTACTTACAGAGACAGTTGGAGACACAATGGGCAGAGCACTGAATCTGCAGTGAGGAAGTCCTGAATTCAAATCCAGTCTCCTGGCTGTGTGACTCTGGGTAAGTCACTTCACCACTTTTGGCCTCAGTTTCTCCATCTGTACAATGGGAGTCATAATAATTCCTGTGCTCCCAGGGTTGTAAACTGTTGAGCACCCAAGCATGGAATTGTGCTTAACAAATGCTTGTTTTTTTCTTTGTTTCCTACTTAGAAAAAGCAGAGAGAATAAGAAAGTACCAGGATTCATCTCTGTTCTCAAAGGATATCCCAATCTGAGTATACAAATACTAACATTCAGTTAGATCCTGAGGTCCAGAGAGTAGATAGGAAGGCCACGCAGCTAGTTAGTAGCACAGTTTGGACTTAAAGCAAGATCTTCTGGCATCCAGACTAGCACATGGTTTTCCCTGGCTTTCAAAGGCACACATAGTAAGTTAGTGACTCAACAGAACCCATTGAACCTGTGCTCAGTAACAAACAAAAACAGAACAACAATCAGGGTTACCAGATGAAGGAAGAACATAGGTAGATCAACTGATCATCACATGTCTGCAGCAGTTTAGACGGCCTGGCCAATGTAGGCCTGTACCACATACTTTCCACAGATTGTCTCTGTTCCATGACTCATATTAACTTACTCTATTACTTCTTGGAATTGTTCCTTTATTGTGCATTCATCATCTTCCGCTTCTGCCAGAAATCCTACCCCAAGGTAAATGGGGCCTGATGTAACCCCCCTTTAGTACTACCGTACCTTAAGTGTGAAGATCTATCATTGTATAACCTAACTTACTTTATGCCCAGAATGGTTTATCTCTGGTCTGATTGGAGAATTAGGACCAGAAATCATTGTTGTGCTTAGTAATCCCCAAATGCTCTTCTTTGTGAAACTAAAGGCTGCTTGGCTCAGGACTATAGCTTTTACTGACTCAAGCTACTAGAAAGCCCATAGTCATGTGGCTCCAGGCTCTTTCCAGGATGGTTATCCATTACTTTTCCACATAGTTTTCATATTCAATCTATAAACATTTATTAAGGACCTGTATTGTGTCAGCTTGGGACACAAAAAAGACACCGGTAGCCCTCAGTGAGTTTACAATGTTACAAGCTCACAATTAGAGCTTAGAGTAAATAGCATAAATTCATTTCCATTCCCTATCTTAGGGCTAAGGAGGATACAGAACAAAGTAACTGGGTAAAATAATACAGGTGAAACATTTTGCTACCCTGACCCAACCATAAGAAGTCAAAATGTGTTAGAATCCACATACAGGAACAAAGTAACTGAGTAAAATAATATAGGTGAAACATTTTGCTACCCTGACCCAACCACAAGAAGTCAAAATGTGTTAGCTCTGTGGATTCTGTGGATACATTTTGACTTCTTGTGGTTGGGTCAGGGTAGCAAAATGTTTCACCTATATTATTTTACCAAGTTACTTTGTTCTGTATCCTCCTTAGCCCTAAAATAGGGAATGGGAATGAATTCACGCTATTTACTCCAAGCTCTAATTCTTTGTTAGTAAAGGATGAAATTGTAGAGAAAATTTCAAAGTTCCCTGTGTGCTAAATCTAGGATTTTTGAGTCAGAATAATAACCTCTGAGGGCTTCATTTCTTCCCAAGTTCCTGATACTTGCCTTAAAACCAGCAGAAGTTGCTTGAGAAGAGAACTTGCAGGGACACAGTTGAATCTTCCCCTTCAAATTAGGAGGGCAAATTAAAAGGAACCCCCCAAAATGACCTTTTTCAAGGCACTATTTGAAGTCTCTTTGTAGAATCAGAGTTGGAAGAGAGTGCAGAGATCAACTTCATTTTTACTGATGATGATAAAAGCCTAGCTCAGAAAGGCGGAGCAATGACTTACGTTTGGTCACACAATCATTTTCATTTCATTTTCTAGCAACTGGTTATTTATGGTTCACTTCCAACCGAATGGGCAATGCCAAATTTAGCTTCTACAGGAAGATGGTATTTTGGCGGAGGAAAAGTAAACTCAGGTACCCTACTCACAGAATTTTTGAGTAGGAAGGGTGCGTGCTCTGCAGTCATCTCATTAGGTCATCAAGTCCAAGCCATGAGTACGAATTTCCTATATCACCTCTCTGACAAGGTTTCTGTCCTCCTGCCTTTACTTCAAGACCTTCAGGGAGGGCAATCTCTTTCTAGGCATCCTATTCCATTTTTGGATAGCTCTAATTAGTTCTTAATAGCTAGTCCCAAGTTTGTCTCTTTGTAAGATTCCTTCCTGTCCCCTATTAATTTTGCCATCCAGGGATTTATTCCAATTCCTCTTTCATCTATCAGTCCTTCATATAGAGTTGTGAATTTACCAAGTTCCTACAATTGATCCTTTTACAGTATGAGCTTGAGCCCTGTTTTTCCCTTTCAGTGTTCTCCAACTTAGGAAATATTTTCTTAAAATTTGGAACTGAACTCAGTATTCTAGATATGGTATGCCCAGGCAATCATGCAATGGGACTACTACTTTCATATTTGGTGGTTTTTATATTAATTCATTTCCCAAACAATCCTTCAATCCCAATCCAAAACCACTTCTTGTAACAAATAAAAGAGGGGTAAAATTCTCTTCCAGCTTATACCTATGAAATTGACTTTTTGAATCCAACTTTATATTTAGTACTGACCCATTCTGTCTTTTTAAGCTGGTTGACACATCATGACTGATGTCAGTTCCATAGCTATAGTGCTTTAGGTTTAATCAGGTTCTTTCCTCATAACAACTTTGTCAGGTCGCCCACACAAATATTATTGCCTTTTATTTACAGATGAGGCTAAGAGAACTTATATGACTTGCCCATAATCATACAGCTAATAAGTGTGGGTGGTAGAATCAGAACCTGGGCTTCCTTACTACACTCCTAGTTCTCTTTCCACTGTGCCATGCTAAGATGCTTCAACTTCTTTCTCTCTAAAATAAAACAAGCAAAAAGAAAGCACACCAAAAGTCATAGAAGGGTCATTAAAAGCCACATGAATCAAATCTTGAGTTTTAAACTCTTCTAACTAAATGTCCTTGAGCCTAACTGTCAACTTCTTTCTCAAATCTGTATTATGCTCTGAAGGCTTCTGTGTGGCCAAGAGCTATCCTCTTCCTAGCCCTTGATCAAACATACAACGCCTTCAAACACGGCTGCTCAGTAGAGTTAGGATGCAAGGGATCTCTTTGTATTCCAGCTCACAAGCTTCATAGGATGCTGGAATATCATTGTTCCCCAGAAGCCAAATTTGTTATTAGCTGCATGGTGGGATTAGGGTAAAGATGAATTATCTAAATTACTAGTTGGGCTGAGAAGAAATATGTTTCATAAAATAACTAGTTGCTTAGAAACCATAGTTCTTATGATGTTTTCCCCATATAGTCTGGTATCCAGTGACTAAAATGAGAATTGTGTACATGGGTGTGTTTCAGTTGTTAACCTATATTTATTAGTTCAGTTCAGAATGATTAAGGCTGATCTTAATGAAGGTTCCGAACTAATGAAATGTCTAGATTGCATTTAATTATAAGTGGATGTGGGTGGTTCAGTGTATAGCTATCACCATTATTAGAAAAATGACTCCCTACATGTGCACTTCAGGTGGTAGCTCAGTGCATGATCTTTACATATCAAGAACAGCACATATATATATTTTTTATATTTACCAATATATGAATCTGTTTTTATAATAAACTTTTCCCCCTCTATCACTGACATTACCTGATAATCATGGACCCTTGTGTACTGTTTGAGAAATTAGAAATGGCATAAAAGCAGACAGTGATAGGAAGAGCAGCTGGAACATGTTATATATAGGGAGTGAGTATATGCTGGGAGTTTTGAGGAAATTCAGAGATCAATTTTCAGTATTTCATTGAAAGGGGGGGAAAAGCTTGTATTAGAAACAGAGATTCATATACCAGCGAAAATGTGCCGTTCCTTTTTTTGCCAATGATGTTGTGTGAATTCCATCAAGTCCTGGAACATTATGGAGCTTTCCAAATTAGATTCCCAAGCACTGAAAATTGTTTGACCCAACTATTCCACGGAGAAAAGCACAAATGGAGAAAGAATGCTTAATGTCTAGACTAGGGACGGCCTACGATCTGGGCTATCAGTACATATATCTTGGAGATTACATATATATATATATATATATATATATATATATATATATATATAATAGCCAGACAATGAGCCAGGTGCAGAATTGTACAGGAGAAAAGGAAGGGACTGGATTGCTTCTTGGAAATAGTGAAGAACTTTCAATGACCTCCCCCCCCCCCATATTCTTCTTGAAACAAATACTCTTATTTTTAACACCAGTATTCTTCTGTTGGTGCTATGTGGCTCTGAATCACGGAATGTGACAATCTTTGAGGAATCACAATTGTGAGTCACCCAAAGGCCAGCAGAAAGACATATGGCAGATATAAATAGGCTGCAGCATATAAACAACAATGAACTATGAGCAAGAAATGGTGTAAAAATATCATCAAAGACATGTGTGACCAGAAGACGAGGGGGGGCTGATCATATAGTAAGGACAAGGGATAACAGGTAGATAGTCTGTGCACTGTACTTGTTACCCCCATGATAGTTAAGCTTTTTAAAGGTAGGTTTTCAGCATCATGGGTAAACAGCCTATATTTATGGGAATAAATAAGCTAGAATCCACAAGATGAGAAAGCATGGATGGATCAAGACCTTTGACATTTAGAGGGAGAACCCCCATGTCAATGTCTAGAATATTGAAGTATTTCTTCTGCTTCTGCTAAATTTTAGAGGACCCTTCCATGAACATGCATACACAATACACACACACACACACACACACACACACACACACACCCCCACACACACATATACATCTCCCTACCCTTTCCCACCCCTGCACACATGCACATTCATCTCCTTTTCACTGTAATCTACTTTAAAAGCAAATCACTGGCTAGATGAAGTTTTCTGATAGAAAACTATTTGTGGTACATTCTTTTTTTTTTTTTTTTTTTTTTATTATATATATATATATATATATTTTATAATATTATCCCTTGTATTCATTTTTCCAAATTACCCCCCCTCCCTTATTCTCTCCCCCCGACGACAGGCAATACCATACATTTTACATGTGTTACAATATAGTCTAAGTACAATACATGTGTGTGAATATCATTTTCTTGTTGCACAATAAACATTAGAATCCGAAGGTACATGCAACCTGGGCAGACAGATATTAGTGCTAACAATTTACATTCCACTCCCAGTGTTTCTTCTCTGGGTGTATCTACCTCTGTCCATCATTGATCAACTGGAAGTGAGTTGGATCTTCTTTATGTTGAAGATTTTTGTGGTACATTCTTAATAGTTCAGGTGGTTATAATAGTTCAGTGTGCTTTGATCTAAGGACATTCACATAGGATGAGTTAGAAAACTGATAACTGTGTCGTTTTGTTTTCAAAGCAAAATGTCACACTTCTTTTAGAGATTTAAAAAAGGCTCCACTATTGCCAGGAAATTGCCAAATACTCGTTCTCTGACACTATCATCATTTTTTCTTGCAGTCCAGACTCTTTATAAAATTAAACTAGTAGTTTCTATGTAGTTTTCTTCCCTAATAAATAAATTCTCCTTATCAATTCAACACCATAGCGGAAAATGAATGGCAATCTGGCAGTTGTCCAGTTATGTGTTTAATATAGCTGGCCAAACTAGATCAACCGGGCCCCAAAGTAGATTTTTTTCAACATAAAAGAACTGAACATCTACTCAGGGCAAAGGTTAAACACATAAATGTACAACTGTGGGGAAAATGGCTACATACTTCTGTTCTAAAACCATATAATGTTCCCATTTAAAGGTCGGAAATGTTCTTGAAAAAGTTGGTTTCTTTAAAAACAAGCAATCTGTCTTATCCTCAGCTAATATCTCAACATGGCATGGAGGTGACCTTGAATTCTGAGAGACTATGCCAGTGGAGCATACGCTCTGTCACAGTACTCTCACATATGCCCCATGCTGTAGGTCACCCTGTGTCCCTTTAGGCAATCTTTTACTGAAAAGAGAACTCAGAAAACCCATGATTTAGATATTCTGTACTTTATGAGACAGAATTTCATCTCCGTTTTTCTCATTCCCACTCTCTCCTGCTAGCATATCACTACATTGGGGTAGGGGATGGGGGCACTCGGACAAAGATCATTATCCAATCTCTCAGATTCGGTCTCCACGCACAGTTCACCATCATAACATGTGTCCTGCCACACAACAAGTCATTAGCTCACTGTTGTTTCATGTACGACCACCGAATTCCTCTGGCACTGACCAAATTCCTCAACTGCCAGTCCTTCAATTTCTGAACTGACCAACACAAGATCTGATGTTATGTTCTTATGTCCTTAAATAGTCCTACAAAATGCGGTCTTCTCTTTCTTTTCAGCCTCTCTCATCGTAGCTCCCACCAGCTCTGATAAGTTGTATCAAGATGAAAAGGTCTGAGAAGCAGCATATGGCTTTCACTTGAGAATCAGCCCATCTCAGTCCCAAGAGGCCCATTACCAGAAGGTTGATCACAGAAATTCATGGAGACCTTTCACTAAGGTGAGAGATTGTAATCTACACAGGCACGTCCACACTGATAACAGTCTTGATCCATGAGATCCTTAAGAAATGTTTATATGAAAATGCAGAATTCAAAAATAGCAGGGCCACTAGAGAAAATGAAACTGCCCAAATGTGACAGTTAAAAGTACCCACAATTAGCAACATGAACTTCTAGCTTCCAGTCCTGATTCTCTCACTAACTAGTGGTACCATATTTGCAAAGTGAGTTGCTCTTTGGTTTAAAAGTCAAAAGTACATATCTTAATAACCTAATCTAGTGGGATTTTACTAGACAGAAGTCAAGAGAGAGCACAATGCAGGCTGAGAGATAGCCATGCAAAATTGTGAAAGTGGGAGATGAAATATCATGGATGGAAATAGCGAGAACAGTTTGTGTGTGTAGTATAGAGTTCATAAAGGAGAATAATAAATGATAATAGTGGAAAGGCAGGCTGTGGTCATATTGTGAAAGGCTTTAAATGCCAAGAAGAAGAATATGTATTTTGGCCTAAAGGCGGTTAGAAATTACTGGAGTTTTGTGAGCAAGGAGGTAACATTGGCAGACCTAAACTTGCATGATGGCAGGTTGATAACTGTGTGGAGGCCCTTGGAAGGGAGAGAGACTGGAGTCAGGGAAGCAAATTAGGAGGCTGTTAAAATAATCTAGGCCTAATCTAGTGGAGGGAAAGGGGTGAATGTTAGAAACACAGAACTGACAAGACTCAGCAGCCATGTTAGGACGAGAGACCGGAAAGAGATGAGGATGTCTCTAAGTAGAAGAAGCTGTGTAACTAATAGCCTGGTGAAACCCTCCATAAAATAGGAAGGTTAGAAAGGGAGAACAGTATTGGGGGGGTTGGCATCACAATGGAACATCCAATTGGAAATATGTAATACATAGGCAGTGACGTGAAATTAAGTCCTGGGAGAGGGATTAAGGCTAGATGTGCAGCTCGGCTAGTTATTTGCAAAGCATGCTCTCTTGTCATCCTCTTCTTCCCCCTACCTTAGAATTTTAACTCTCATCCTGGGACCCTGGGTTCTCCTGGATGAGATTCTGCTTTATTTTTCTTCCAGGCTATTTCCAAAGTACTTCACTGGATCCATGCTGTCTTCCCTCTGATCCTTTTGGTGTGTTTTCTGACCCCATTAGAATGTAAGCTCTTTGAGGGCAAGAATTGGGTTTGACACATAATAAGAAGTTTTGCTTTGTAAATACTTATTTAGTCATTTATTCATGCATCTGAATTGAACATCTGTAGTTGGAAGCAACTTCAGGAGCCATCAAGTTTAATATCCTTTCTTACAGATGGAGAAACTGAGGCCTAGTTGAAGCTTTTAAAGTATAAATGACTTGTTAAGGATTACAAAGGTATTATAACCTTGCTTCAAACCCAAATCCTGCACTTGAGTGTCTAGCATTCTGCTATATGGCACTCTCATCACTTCTGTGAATCTCAGTGTCTGCATCTATAAAATGGGCATGAAAATCGTGTTTCGACTATAGTGGGGATGGGGTGAAATATTACAGAAGAGAGTCCTTTCACTTCAAAGCACTAGTATACTGTAGTACTATTCCTTTTGGTGCTATTAGGATATATTTACAAGGTGCCACACAACTGATGGAAAAGTTAAACATTAGTGGAAGCCCTGATGGAGATGGCCGTAGTGGCAGAATCTTTTCAAAAGTCAATAACAAAAGTGATTTTTTTTTTACTAGTTTGGCTGGTTGTTTGCTGTGACAGAATTGACCAGCAGGAGCGGAATACTTGTCATTCAGCACATGGCACTTTTATGAAATGAAAGAACCACAAAGGCCCTAGCAGCCCATGTTCTTCTGCATTGACAGCCCCAAATTACTTGTTTGGGTTCTTTTCAATCATTGTTGACACACAGATTACAGGACCCATCTTCTTGATTTTTCTCTTTCCAGCTCCTGAGATGGATTGTGTTGGTATTTTTAGGCACTGTTGAAGTCAGAGTTATTGGGAATATACCAGTTCTTTTTCTTCCCAGGAACATGCATGGATTCTAAGTATTGATGTTGGTATTTTTGTTTGTGTCTGACTTGTGGTGATCCCATTTGGAGTATTCTCGCAAAGATACTGGAATGGTTTGCCGTTTCCTTTTCCATCTCATTTTGTAGATGAGGAAACTGAGGCAAACAGGGTAAAGTGACTTGCCTAGAGTCACATAGCTACTAAGTGTGTTAGACTGGATTTGAACTCAGGAAGATGAGTCCCACTCAACCTCTGTCTGCCCCATCTTTCTTCATCTGTAAAATGGGAAACAAATAATACCTATATCCCAGGATGTGTTGGGACAGAAGGAGATAATATATGTAAAGAACTTTGCAAGCCTTTGATGTTAGTTATATTAATAAGTGTTAGCTGGTATGATTTTTAGTTTGTATCTTATCCTAGAAGAAATAGGAAACCATCGGGGCCTTTTGACTAGGAGAGAAAGCATGGTCATTTCTGTGCTTTTGGAATATTATTTTGGCAGGACTATGAAAGATGAATTAGAGAAGGGAGAAAGACCGGAGGTAGGAAGAGAAATTAGGAGGCAGTCCACAAAATGAGGCAATGAGATAGTCAGTGGTTGGGTGATTAGAAAGAGGTGTATGGCCTGAGAAATGTGGTGGGAGAATAGCTAAGACTTGGTAACTAAGGAGATGTGGAAGGTAGGGGACAGGAGCATGAACTGGGTGGGGAATGGAGGGAGGGTAGAGGATGATTCTGACGTTGCCCTGGTGACTGGATGGAGGGAGTAAGCCTCAACATAAATTGTATATCAGAATACACCTACATGTATGGAAATCCATGAAATGTAAGAGAAAGTAGGTCAGAAAGCATCTGGGTAAGGGAAAATGGAGAGGGTAGCAGAAATGATATCATTGTGGGAATATTCTGTAGTTCTTCAGACGGATTTAGGTTATGAAAGATACTTTCCTAATATAGATTACAAAATGAGCATAGAAACAAGATATAGGAAGGGCAGGAGACTTAAGCTAGGTCAGTGTTCTGCTAAAGAAGGCATGTGATCAATATTTGATTTGGGTTCCTGGATGTTTCCTCTCTTAGGAAGTTCTAGAAGCAATGAGGACACTGTTGGCTTGATTTATTTTAGTTAACAATGAAGAACTGATAGGAGATGTGATATAACTATGGAAAGGAAATGACCATGTCATCTTGGAATGTATGAGAGCAAATAAAGGAAATGCTATGGATGACCAAGAATGAAAACTGAGTTCAAAAACTTGAAATATTGTTACTTAGAAATTCAAAAATAGAAAATGAAGGAATCTTAAAGCACAAAGGGACTCAATAGCCCAATTTCCCATCCAATGAAGGAATCTCTTTTAATCTCTGCTGTATCCTTGAACTTTGAACCCTTCCAGTGATAGGGAACTCAGTGTTTTATGACAGCTCTTTTTACTGTTGAACACCTGCAATTGAAGGCAAGTTTGATGTGCAATAGAGTGTGCGTGCACCTCATCATTTTAATTGACACCTTGAATAAATGTATGTAACAGATGGTGGGCTTATGAAATTTGCACACCAAAGAAGTCTGGGAATAATAGCGAACACATTGTAGACTTGAGTCAGGACAAGAAAAGTTGGACAGACTAGAAAACAGGACCAAATCAAAGAAGAAATGTAATAGAGTTAAGTGAATTCTATACTTGGACTGAAAAATCGAGGCACAGCTATCAAATAATGACTGAGAAAATGCTGACTTTAACAGAGGTAAAATTCATTATGAGGCATGATGGAAAATGGCAGCCACAAAAGGCCATGCTGGAAGGAAGGAAGGCAAGAAGGAAGGAAGGGAGGGAGGGAAAAGAAGGACCATCCCCAGGGGAGATATGCTTTCCCAGAAGGGCCTGAGACTCTGATTCTCCCTTCTTTTACAGATCAAAGGGAACACAGTTTCCAGATTAAAGGGAACACAATTTTTTTACAGAGTTCAATTGTGTCATTTCCATGTGCCACAAATGCCACAGGGTGGCTTTGGTTAATAACTTAAGCATTGATTAGTTACATATTTAGACATAGGTAGTTCATTACAGAGTGTCAGAAGTTATCAAGGAGAAAGCTGTAAGATGGCTACATAAAATAGTGATGTTTCAAGATGGCCTGTGGTCACTGAACATTCATGCATTCATTCAGCAAGCAGTCAAGAATAGGGATTTTATTAGGTTCCCCCTATAATATGAAGAGATTAGGATTTGTCATGGTTTTGGGGCTCCCCCCAAATATTAAGAAGCAAAATGGCCTTTTACTGTGTGAATAATTGGAAGGCTAGCTTCTAAAGGATGAACATTTCTCTGGTTGATGTATGCATCTTTTCAACTCAGATTGAACTGCCGTCAGGTACTCAATAAGAGGATGACATAAATGGTGAAGGTGATGTATAGACCACAGATCATGGTCCATAGATCATTTAGAGCAGGAAAGGTCCTTAGAAGACAACTTGTTTAATGCCTTCATTTTTACAGCAGGAAAGTGAAAGGAAGGAATGGAGGTGACTTGGCCAAAGTCGCAAGGCCAATTTGCAGCAGAGCCAGGACTAGCCCTTTGGATTCTTTCCACGGGACCATACTTTATGGGCCAGTTATGTTCACTGTCCAGGTCATGGAGACAAATCTCTGACAGGGAGGACACTAAAGACTAATTGGCTTTAGGCCAGTCACTCATAGGGATGTGGGGCTCTTGGAACTACGGAGTTCAGAGAGTATTAAGGTATGGAAAGGCTGTATCAGTGATGAGGGGAAGGAGGGGGTTGATGTCTGGAAGTTTAGCGGGAACGGGGATTATGGAGGAAGGGAGGGAAAAACCTGAGCATGGCAGCGTCATTAAGATGTTCCTTTGTAGTCACCCAAATTATCTGTAGTAAAGTCTCTTTCACGATATTCCAGCACTGTACCAACAACATGCCATCAAATAGCTGTGATTGCCATTCCAAGTTGAGAAGGATATATGTTGAGTGATCTCGGAGATAGAAGATCCAGATTTCTACTTACCTAGGCAATGAGTTTAAGTATAAAATCTCCACATTCATGCAAAGTATAGTACAGGATCAGAGAAGTGGTGAAATTCGATTGTAGTATCCTTGAAGGACAATGGACAAGCAGCAAAAAGACTGATGAAGATCATTGCCATTCAGCTCTGAATGAACAGGAACTCTGACTAAGAATGAAAAAAGACTATGTATATATGCATATGATCAAGTATTTATGAAGCACTTAGATGCCTGTGTGCTCAATCCTGGGGACATAAAAATAAGCAAGACAGTCTTCACCTTCAAGGAGCTTAAATTCAGATGGGGAAAAAATGGGGATGGTTTAAAGGCTTGGTTAGGAGCTGGAAGCTGAGAAGGGCTGAGAACATGTGGTTTGGGGCAAGGAAATGCAAGTCCTCCTCTCTCAGAGCCCAGGGTGTTTCCAGAGACAGAGTCACCATTCTGGTGGGAGGGTGATGATGATGAGGATGATGATGAAGATATCATGTATAAAAAGTCTACAACTTTAGGGCTAGATGGAGCCTTCAAGATCATCTGATTCAGCCTTTCCCCCCTTCCAACTCTTTTTATTTTTATTTTGTTATGGAACAGGAAACAAGCCCAGACAAAGAAAATCCAATTTCAAAGTGAGGGGAAGAGATCTCTGGGCATATTTTTGGCTGGCTCATGACTTCTTGGCTGGGGGCTATCAAGATCTGTCAGCTGTGATGGCTGTGAACTACTGATGGCTTAATGCCATTGATAGTAGCAGTCCACTACTTCTTTCGTGGGTGACAGCTTTTCATGAAAGTGCCCCAAAGCAGCTGAGCCTGGACAATGACAGTTCTAAATGAGTCTGGATATCTAATGGGCTTTCCCCAGAGGCAGCTGTAGTTGGCAGCTGTCCAGCCTTCTCTTTCTCAGCAACGCCCCCCAGGGGGTAGCTCATAACAATGTCCTAACTAGTGGCACCATTTTTTAAAGATAATGATTTGTATTGATGTCTTTCATCTTTACATTGTAGTCATTTCCACATACATCCCTTCCACTCTCCTCAACAGAGCTCTGCTTTGTAAAAGAAAAAAAATATTAAACAAAACCAACCAATATAAGGGCTGCTTCTGACAGTGAATGACATCTTCCCTTCTCATCCTCTCTCTTTCCCCTCCCCCCAAGACAGTCCCTATCTCTTCCTGAAAAGGGAGGATACACAGTTCCTCTTTATTCTCCAGGGCCAACATTGGTCATTTCAATGACTCACTGTCTGGTTACTTTTTAGTAATCATGGATATTGTTCTCCTGGTTCTTCTCCATCAATTTTCTGATTTATTCTATATCAGTTCATATGCCTTCCAGTGTTTCTCTGAATTTGTCAAATTTGTTATTTCTTATTCTATTGCACATATTACATTATGGACCCCAATTTGTTCAGCTACTCCTCACTGGATGGGAATCTACTTTATTTACAATTCTTCACTGTTACTAGGAATATTTTGGAATATATACAGGGGTGTGCTGGAGCCAGCTCGTACAGACTTACCAGAGCCAATCATTAAATTTTTAGTCAGCATTTATACCTAAGAAATCAGCAAATGCTACAGATGAGGGCTTGATTTATTATTTTGTTGATTTCTAAGCTTAAGAAAGTGGCAAATACAATATTAATAATACAGACTAAACTCAAAAGTGTATCATGGATACTTTTTCTTAGAGAGATGGTTGTTAAATATTAATCAGCACAATCCTGTATGTATGTATGTATATATGTATGTATGTATGCATGCATGCATATGGGTGTGAGTGATCTTATAAAATGTTTTGTACTTATTACCTCAGGTCATCCCTCCCAACCACTAGAGGAGGCAGGTTCTATTATTATCCCCATTTTAGAGATGAAAAATCTAAGGTTCAGAGAGAGGTTAAATGATTTACCTAAGATCTGTCATGTCTAAAGTAGAATTTGAACTCAGGTCTTGCAGACTCCAGTAATCTTCCCATCATGGCATTTAGCTGTCTATAGCTTTAATTATTCTTATATTAAAATATGAGCTTCTTGAGGGTAAGAACCATTTTACTTTTTGTATTTGTATCCATTTGTACTTAGTAAGGTGTTTGGAAAATAATAAGCACTAAGTGCTTTTTTCATTCATTTATTCAGATCTTGACATAAGCCTTTCTTTCTTTGGGCCTCAGTTTCCTCTTCTGTAAAATAGCAATGGGGTGGGTTAGATAGGCTCTGAGGAACCTTCCAATTTGAGATGTAGTATCCTATATGCATTTGTGCAGGGAATAGCAATGGGTTTTCCCCACTCTAGATTATGGTTTGTTTGTTTTTTCTTTCATTGCTTCAGATCAGGAATCAACAACAAGTTGTGAATTGCCATGTTGAAGCAGCAAAATGAAGGAAAGTTGGGGCTAAGGAACCATAACCAATGATCACATAGATTTCCTTGTATTTAAAATACTATCCGATACCCACCCCCCCATCCCAAAGGAATGATAAAGAAAAGTAAGCGGTCAAGTAAATTTGTAAGTGATCTAGACACTTACCTTTCAAATCTGTTCTTATGTACTCTACCTCTAAAGCTCTCCTTTAATTCATTATCAAACAAATGATGAGACTTTAAAGTATAGTGGATGATTTCCTTTTTCATTTGAGAATACAGAGATATCTGCTTAGAAATCTCTGGTGTGATAATGCAATCTGAATTTGGGGAAAGCGTAGCCAAATGCAATTTATATCAGTGCTCAGAGAAAATTGATTGTGATATTATTTATATCATTTCCCCCTGCATTCAGTTCTCAATGCATGCATATAAAAATGTTACTTTCTAATTCATGAGCTATAGACACCATAGATAATGTGAAATTGGTCATACATTTAAAATTTTTAGCATCTTAGAAAAATCATGTCTTACATAGTGATCCATCTCAAATAAAAATATCTGTATCAAGAAACCCAATATCTCCTGTGCTTTCACTCATGCATTAGTGGTATGCATTTACAATACAGTCTAATCACTCACTCCTGAATTATGGTAGGCACCCATTACTAAAAGCTGTAAATATGTAGCGGAGGAAAAGGGATATTGTGTATACATGCACAGGGGGGTGGGGTGGATTGGGCCAAGGGTTTTCAAAGATGCATGTCACGGGAAAAAGAGAAAGCCTCGATTGTGCTAATGGAATTGCTTCTTGCCCCAGCATCATTGTGGAATTGGACCTTCCTAAATTCAGTCAGTAATCCCCGGAGGGTTGGCTTGGGACCAGCTTTTATTCAGTGAACTTCAAGCTATTAATATGGAGAATGGTGCTTATATTAGGCTTTCTCCAAGCATCTCTAGGTAAGAAACGGGAAAGGTAGAGCCCATGCAATTCATGGAGTTCATCCTCCAATTTGTTCTGGTGCTTTAATGTGTCCAAGAGTGCACTAGTCCTTAAATCAGGCCAATTCCAATTCGTTCACAGCTCCTCTTGGACTTCTGACCTCTCCAGAGTCCTGGGGCACCACTCAGACTGACTGCTTTGTCATTCTAAGAATCACAGAACTTCGGACCTCAGGGGTCATCTGGTCTAACACATATTGAAAAAGAATCCTGTCTACACCCATCCTTGGCTATGCTTGGCACCTTCTGGTGAGGGGGAATATGCCCATTGTACTTTTGGACAGCTTTTAGCTGTCGAAGCGTTTCTTAATGTCAGACCTCAATTAGCCTCTTCTACAACTTTTACTCATTGCCCCCAATTTTCCTCTCTGGGGCAAAAAGAGCGATTCAGTCTCTCTTCCACAAGAAAACTCTTCAGATATTTGAAGAACACTTTCATGTCCACCCTCCTTTTTTACCCACTGTTTTCTTCTCCAGGATAATAATCCCAGTTCCTGCAAGTGATAGAATGAACTAGAAACTTTCTACCATATCGATTGCTCTCCTCTGGACTTTCTACCTGTCATCATTGTTCACATTAAAGTATTATATCCTGGAATGTTCTTTTCTCTAAATTGTAATGGTTCTCTGGGAGCAGGTTTCTTGGGGAGCTTCTGGAGGCAACCTTGGCTTCAGTTCAGTTCAGTAATCCCAAATGCAGCCAGGAGTTAAAGTCCAAATCCTTTATTGTCTCTTCCAAAATCTTATCTCCTTCACTTGGGGCCCGGCTAGTTTTCTGGAGGCCTTCCTTTTTCCTTGGTTCCCGAGAGCTCTTGCTGCTAGTCCTTTGTCTCTACAAGCTTCAGCCTCTCGTCTTCCCGATGTCTCCAGCCAGCACAAAGGTGGAAGTGGGAATGAATCTTGAGTCTGAATCTACTGAAGTCCTCCTGAAGTTCCCCTTGGCCCTGAGAGCTTTCTGCTTATATGTTGCACACTTGAGTACATAGCAATCATTATATCACAAGGAAACCATAATTTGTTGTAGGATTAAATCAGTGCTAAATTAGATTTAACCATCGTCTCCTTAATTCCACTTAGTACCTTTTTTTTTTCAAGTTCTGGCCCATAACATCTCCTTGTAGGGTCAGATCAATCATTATGAACCATGCTAAATTAGATAATTATTGTCTCTATCCTCTTCCAGTGATTTAGTAAGAATCCTAACAATACCCAGTGTTGTGAGTGAGCCCATGCGCGAGAGAATGGCTGCACAAATTATGGTGGAGGGATGTAATATATACCATTATGCTATAAGAAATAGGGAATGGGCTTGTTTTTAGGGGCATCTAGGTGCAGTATATATAAGTGCTGACCCTGGAATTAGGAAAACTTGGTCGTGGATATTTCCTAGCTGGGCGAGCCACTTGAGCACTGCCTCAGTTTCTTCATCTATACCACGGGGATAAATATCAGCACCTACCTCTAAAAGTTGTTTGTTGTGAAGATCAAATGAAGTAATGATTGTAAAGCTCTTTTAAAGTGCTCTATTATTATTACTTCAGAGAAAGTTGGGAAGATCTGGATGAATTGATACAGAGTAAAGTGAGTAGCACCAGAAAAAAATTAATACTGTAACAACATAGTACAAAGTTTTGAAAGTTTTAATATCTCTGGTCAACCAGACTTCCAGAGGACTGATGATGAAGAAAGTCTTCTGACGCAGAGATGATGATTAAATATGCAGAATGAGGCATGACCAATATAGAAATTTGTTTTAATTTGACTCTACTTTTTTTTGTTATAAGGATTTTGTTTTTCTGTCTTTTTCAAATTTTCTTAGTCGCAGGGGGTAGGCAAGGGGAAGGGAGAAAACTAATGCTTGTTAATTGAAAAAAATATGATTTTTAAAAATACAGCAAAAAGTAGTCCTCGGATTATAATACAATATTCCCAATATGCTCTGACCAGGAATTAATGCAGCAGAAATTCCTAATACTTCTCTTAAAATAGCCTAAGATTTCATTCACTTGCTTGGTTGTCATAGTGTACTCTTGACTCATATTGAGCTTGCAATCCACTAACATCCCAGATCTCTTTCAAATTGTTGTCCAGTCACAGCATCCTCATTATGTATTTGGGAATTTGATTTTGGAATGCCAATATATGACAACAAATTTCTTCTTATTAAATTTTATCTTATTAGATTCAACTCAATGTTTTACTCTACAGTGTTTTCTCTAGCCCTTACTTGTTTACTTCTTTGTTCCTAGGTATAAACACATTCCCAAAATTATATCACTTATTAATTCTTCCATTGTTCAACCAAATGCTCTCCTAATCTCATTCTTGGACTTCCTCATATATGCATATCTTTTTAAAAAATAAATTTTAATTGATGACTTGTATTTTTTATAACTTACCTTTCATAATATTTTACTCCCACTCCTCTTTCTATAAATCCATTCTTTATAACAAAGAATAAGAAAAAGACCAGTCCAACAAAACTAACCAACTCATAAAAAAGTCTGACATTTCATGTTATTTTTGCCTTTTTTGTGTTCCCAGCTCTTTACACTGTACCTGGAACACAGTGTTATTAATAAATGCTAGTTGAGTGAGTGATATGCAATATCCCTCATTCATTATCCCTGTCCTCTGCAAAGAAGACAAGATACCTTTTTGTATCTCTTCTTTAGCTCAGTGACTGTAATTTTACAGCATTCAGTTTCAGTTGTTTTGGGGTGGTTCTCTTTCCATTTACTTTGTTGTAGTAATTGGATATACTGCTTTCCTGATTCTGCTTACTTCCCTTTTCATCAATTCACATGCCTTCCTATGCTTCTCTGCATCTATCATATTAATTTTTCCTATAGAGCAGGAATATGTTACTATATTCATTTGTCACAACTCTTTTTATTATTCCCTTATTCCATGTGACAGACAACTATGTTTTTCCAGTTCTTTTGTATTATGGAAATGGCAGTTACAAATATTTTTATGTATATAGGGCTTTTCTTCTCATTGACTTCCTTGGGGTATATGCTTAGCAGAAAGACTCTATGGTCAAATGTGGTTGAGTATTTTAGTAAAATAAACTTCATTGCATATATCTAAAAATAAAATGCATCTCTTTTTTTCAGTTCTTAATCGTCATAAGCTCATATCAGTTCATAATCATCATAATGTGATAGCTATCTCTCCTAGCCTTGTGTCACGAACTCTTGACAACAATGGAGTCTATGTCTTCTTTTAAATAAAGTTTTGAATAGTACAGGAAATTGAATAGATAGATCACTGTGGAATTCCACTAGAGACACATCTCACCAAGATCACATTGACTATTCATTGAGTTTAGTCATTTAACCAAATTGGAATCCACTTAATTTATACTAACATTTAGCCCACAAACCTTTGTCTGCTTCATAGCGATGTCAAAAGTTTGTTGAAATTCAGATCTAGGATTCTATTAGTATTCACTTGATCTGCTACTTTAAAATCTGTCAAAAATATATGTAGACAAGTTAGCATGATTTGATCTTGATTGAAGTCATTTTGGCTTGCTACTTTCTTTTTGAAATCCTCATGATTAATATCTTTAACAAATCATTCTCATCTTTTTCAAGGAACTAGTCAGTTTAAAGGCTTTCCTCTCCTCTTCTTCCTTCTTATCTTTGGTGGGATATTTTCCTTTTTCTTGACTTGTGGCACCTCCTCTATTCTCAGTGATCTTGCAAGTATCAATAGCAAGTCAACAATTATATAAATTAGTTTTTTTCAGGATCCTAGAATGAAGTTCATCTGGCTTTGGTAAGCTCTCTCTTACTTCTCCTCACTTATTGGGTTTCAGTTCCCTGTGAACCATTTTTGTTTTATCCTTCAAATCCAAATAGAAGTAAAGGCGTGAGTAGTTCAGCCTTCTCTTTGTCATCTCTCACTATTGTGTCGTCTACTACAAAAGTGATCCGATGCATTATAATGAAACAAAATACCCTGTCCTTAGAATTCATTGTGAGCCTCGACTCATTTTGAGCTTTACACTCCTAATTTTGGCATATTTTAAAATGATAGGATATCATCTCATGCTGTTGCATTCATCCACTATTGCCTGCTCTTGTTTCCCATCTTCTATTCATATCTTCTTCTGTTTTTAAGAATGAGTGGATGAGTTGTTTGTACATCCACATAAATCTCATTAGATATCACTTCTTTCTTAATGGAATGGTTTCATGTCTTCAGAATTTCAATATTTATTTTATTAACAGCTTCCCATCTTTGTTGGGGTCTTAGGACCTGCAGAATTATAGATACAAGTATCCTATTTAACATTTCTCTGAAATCTATTCTTCTAAAATCTAGGGATTACTTCAAACTCTGCCCAATTTCACTTGCCTTTTCTATCATGAATTATAAGACAGAATAATTACTGTTCCCGAAGGTTCCCATCATTTCTACTTCAGCAATCGGTTCCTTTTTCTTGTCAGAATTAGACCTAGAATCACAGTTCCCCTTGCTGCATCTGCCAGCTTTTGAAAAATGAAATTAGAATTAAGATAAGCCAAGAATTTATCCGGAGAGACACAGACAGAGACAGAGACAAAGTCACAGAGACAGAGAGTGGGAGGGGAAGGGTGTGGGAGAGAGAGGAGGATGAGAAGTAGACTTTGGAAGCCATAGTCAGATGAGGGAAGCCAGCTCCTGAACATGTCTCTGGTTTCCAGCTTGTTTTCCTAGAGATTTGGGAGGATTTCCCTTAGGGAAATCTGATTAAGCTGAGATCTCCTTTTACCTCCCTATAGATAACTCTTTTATTCTGTGTATTTTCCCATATAATCTAATCTGTATAAGTTTTTCAATTTCTGCTTACTATTTGTCTAGATAAATAGGTTTATTTGAGATGATGTTTTGTGCAATGAGCAATTATTGCTCAAACTGGAGTTAAACTGGTGAGTGTATCCTAAAGGCTACTGACCCTCTCCCCTTTAATGGGTAACAGCTAGGAAAATGGCTTTGTTTCAAACCTATGTACCCCTAGACAAGCTACATTTGATGGGTAGAGGGCAGTTGATAGATACTGTTCTAGTTAAGTTCCCCTCTCAGAAACTGAAGGAAAAAATGGTCTTCCCAATGTTCTAGTACTTGGTGGGGCAGGGGAGTATTTGCTCCTTTTCCCAGGTATAACCCTCTTATTTCTTCTCTCTCCAGACCTCAGATCACATCTATCCTTTGAGCTACTCATTTATATGATTAGACAACCCATGTAGCTGTCTAATAAGCATGATCTTCTATATAAGTTTTAGAACAGTTGCTGGTCGGCATTGGTGGAAGGAAATTTCTCACTGAGAGTTCCTACACCCAGGTCCCCAAAAGAGGTTCAAACAAACAAACCAAAAAAAAAAAAAAAACCCAAAACACTTTGATACCCAAGATAAGTAAGGGGATAATAATACAGCACCTAATGGATTCATGTTATCCTGCTGAGATGAACTATATTCTGTGGTGCTGACAAAACTTGCAAATGTGATTACTGAGCCACTGGTTTGGAAAGATAACATGAAACATGAAAAGAGTTTAAGAAATTTAAGAAGAACTGATGTTGCCCAGATTCTGTCACCCTTTCTCCAGATACGTACTATTGAAATGCATGAAAGAAATATTAATGGTGGAGAACATTTGGGTCAGTCCAGAAGCTCCAGATATTTCCTAACTGGAGGCTTTGAGAAGGACATCCTTACAGAAGCAGATGATCCTGAGGAAGGGAGGATAAAGAGAGAGAGGGACATGGGTCCAGACCCCATTCTTACCAACTGAACAGGAATTGCAGTGGTAGCCACATGAGGACAATGGAACAATGGAGACTAGGAGGGGATAAGATGAGAAAATTTAAAAAGAATTGAGGCACTAAGTTTACTACTCAGTAAATATAGTAAGTACAGCTTTTTATTGTTATTGAATAATTTTTCAGGTATGTCCAATTCTCTGACCCCATTTGAGGTTCTCTGGTCAAAGATACCAGAATGGTTTGCTATTTTCTTCTTCAATTCGTTTTATAGATGAGGAAACTGAGGCAAACAGGGCTTAGTGAATTGTCCATGATCCCACAGCTAAGTGTCTGAGGCCAGATTTGAACTCAGGAAGATGATTCTTCCTGATTTCAGGTCTAGTGTTCTATCTGCTGCAGCGCCCCCTAGCATGGGTATGTAGCATCTTTGGTGCTGATGTGGGGTGATTTTTGGTAAAGAAATTCTGCTCCATTCACATGTTATTCTCAACAGGGAGTAGAGGAAGATGAGCCCCTATATCCGAAAAGAATGGAGAAACCAATAAAACTAAGTACGTTTAGGCTAGAGAAGAGGAAACTTCAAGGGCATAAAGATCAATGAAGAGCTTATATGTGAGAGAGAGGTGAGACCTGATCTCTTTCACCACAGAACTAAGAGCAATGGGTGGAAGTTAGAGAGATTTCATTTTGACGGAATATACATTTTCCTCTCCATTAGCACAGTCCCGAAGTGAAGTACACTGCCTCAGGAGGTTTCGGGAACATTTCGTTTGTCCTGAGAGCCTGGAGCATAGGCTTTTGAATCTCCCCCATGCTGGCAAGTCATTCTGTTTTGAGAGAGGATGTGACTTTTGAAATATGCCAAAGTCATTTGGAGTCAAGGCCAACCCAATTTTTGTGTGACATAATTAAGTAATAGAAGTGACTTTGTTGCATAGCTCTGAAGGCCATTCCCAAAAAGCAATGTCATCAATGGTTTAAGCAACTTTGAAACAGGTGTGCAGTCTCCCAGGGGGACTTCTTTAATTGGAGACGTGGCTTTGAATGTAGGCATTATTTTATGTATATTAACATATCAGACTAGAAAGAAAGAAAGAAAGTATCCAGGAACATACCAGAATACTCCCCAAATAGCTATAGCTTTTGAACTTTCAAAAATATGTCACACCCACTCGAGGGCTACTTCCCCAACTCCCACTTAGAAGATACCCACTACAACGTTCAGGTTCTCAATGGATAATCCCAAGAGTTAGCTTGAATTTCTGATATTGTCATTTAGAGCCCCACCCATCAATATACTTGCCATGTTATCAGCCAGTAGCCTCAAAGGCCTTTTAGTAAAGAGTATTTGCTGAGAAGGTATAGCAAGAACAGTATTTACAAAATATTCTTCCAAATTGTTGACATAATCTGTTTCCACATACATAAGGTCCCTGGGGAAAGTTAGTCAGTCACTAAACATTTATTAAGTGCTTAAGGTATGCCAGACAGTGTGCTATAAGTACTGGTGAATATAACAAAAGGCAAAAAGCAATCCCCAGAATCAAGACACATACATTCTAATTGGGAGACACCATATAAATAATGAGATGTATATGAAATATTTACAGAGGAGATGGTTGCAATCAGAAACAAGAAGGCAGAAAAAGCATCGGGGGCACCCAGTATAAAGGTGTAGAGATGGGAGATGGAGTGTTAAATATGTATAGGAAGGCAATGTTTGCATGATTCTTTCCTTATCAATCTGCAGGTACTTCTGGCCTCAACCACCACCAGTGCTTCCAGGCCTTGGTAAAGCTTGTACTGGGACCTCTGGATGTCCCAAAGTGACATTGTTCCCTAGGGGTAAAGTGTGGCTTGGATGGAGCTCCTTCATTATTGACCTGTATTATCCATAACTGGCTTGCTGTCTTAGCCAGTTATAAGATATTCCCTTCATGGCACCATCCAATGATCAAAGAAATTTGTTCCTCTCTGTTTCAAGACCTGGCCGCACTTAGTTTACTTTGGAGTGACTCGGCTGAGGTGTCAGGGCCTTCTGTGATTACATTAATTGGGGTAAGTAAGCAAGTAAGCCATGGTCACACACTTTACTTATGACAAGTAATGCATTATTTAGGTTCCCATAGGGTTATATAAGCATTTTTATTCTCTTTAAAATTTAAAATTCCATTTGTTTTCTGCCTGTAATGACTAAGACCCTTAAAATAAGAGAAGCTTATATATACAGTGGAAAGAGTCCAGCTGGGCACCCCAATTTAGAGGGTCCTCACAGTGCCTGGACTTCTTCAAAACAAAATACACCTTGAAAATAATAATTAATTAAAATAGTGACCTGTCAGATGGTACACTTTCTTCTCCAGCAGTTCCACCCCCACATAGGTTCCTCCTTGGCCCAGCCCTGCCCTGCTCCATTCTCACCCTCACATGGTCCTTCCCAGCAGTGATCTCAGTTCCCAGGATCTCTCCATGTCAGTCAATCTCCGTGTCCCTGTGTCTCCATGTCTGTTTCCATGTCCTTATGTCTCTGTGTGTCCTTCGTTTCTGTGTCTGTCTCTGTGTCTCTGTGTCTGTATCTGTGTCCCCATATCCCCATGTCTCCATGTTCCTGTGTCTCCGTGTCCTTGTGTCTCTGTGTCTCCGTGTCTGTTTCTGTGTTGTTTCCATGACCCCATGTCCCCATGTGTGTCCCGTGTCCCTGTGTCTCCATGTCCCCGTGTCTCCATGTCCCCGTGTCTCTCCTCCCTCCTCCCTTGCCCCCCCCTTTCTCTCTCTCTCTCTCTCTCTCTCTCTCTCTCTCTCTCTCTCTCTCTCTCTCTCTCTCTCTCTCACACACACACACACACACACACACACACACACACACACACACACACACACATTTTAAATGTAAAAGCAAAGAAGTGTCTGAAGGACAGTATTCTCTGTGAGAAATGGTGCTGAGTGCTTCAGCACACACTGTGATCTCATCAACTAAACTATTATATAAAGCATATTTGATAGATTAAGTATGGAAAACATAATATATTCTAACTCTGACTATAAAATCTGTAAAAATTCAAGGCAGAAAAGCCTGTCATTAATCTATTTCGTTCTGCCTCAGTATGAAAGGACATATGTTCCAGCTGAATTTTCCAGTTCTAGGATGTGCCCAGGATGTGAAATCCTGGAACTAGATTTGTGTATAACTTTTTTTTTCTTTTGGGGAGTCTTAGAAGAGAATATCAATAATCATTAGACTATTTACTTGTATCTGTCTTGCCTTTGTAGGGGCATATACTTAGCAGATGCAATCAAAAGGAGTATTTGTGATCTCAGGTCAGGATAGAATGGTATTGGTTTTCTTGCACAGCTTACAGAGTTAAGCATAGCTACAGTATGATTTTTAGAATAAATAAGAAAGATCAAAGCAAAGTTAGAGTGCATTTCTGGCTGTAAGAAGAGGAAGTGTCTTAGACTTGAATCCATTAAAGGATTCATCCAACCAGTAGCACACAGGTCTAACTATTGCTTTAGTCTCAATTTTCAAAGTTGGCAGCGTAAGAGAATTTGCGAATGAGAGAACGCTTGAGTCAGAAGGAAGGGACCTCGGAGGCTGTCTAGTACATGCCATAACTGATTATCATTTCTTTTATTCTGGGTACTAGGCTTCTACTGTACAACCTAAATTAATTCCCTTAAGGTCTTACTCTGATTCTTCAGCAGATGTTGGACATTTTTTAATCAATCACTGGGCCTTTGACACTTGGTATGATCTGCCAGAGTATATATAGCCACCAGCTTAGCTTTTGAGAATTCAGGGTCATCTCTGTACTAAGAAGAAGCATTGGAGGAGGATTTTTACAATGGCCAGATAAGAAATAATTTGAAGACCAATCAAGGTGGATTTAGGGTAAAGTCTATCAGATAAGTTTGCCCAAACATTCTGAGCATATTTCTACTCTTGTGAAGACATGGGCGTGTACATTGTTATCTTTTCCAAACATAATTGGCTGCCTGGGATTAAAGAAGACATACTTGACAAAGCAGCTTCCTTTCTCCATAGTCTATAAATGTTCAACTGAGTCCTTTTGGTCTTTCACTTTTTTTTCTGTTCAGAAGACAAACCAGAGTACAACTTGGGCCAGTAATTTGGAGGGATGGACGGATGCCTTTGAAGGCATGGTCTCTTAATCTCTTCTTCTTAACTTCCACAGAAATTGATGGCAACTGTCTTTTGGAGTTGTAATGAGGGTGTAAGCTATTGGGGTGCCTTTATGGGTCTTTGTGTTCATTTATGGATTCTTGTGAGTCTGTGTCTTCTGTGTCTCTGGGGTGAAACAAAGGCTGTCCCATGCCAAATTTGCATTTGTCACTTTGAATACTAATATAGGAGCTGGGAAACCTGTTATTTACATTAGAGAAAACGTAGACATATTATGTCATGTCATGTTATATTACATTACATTATATCATATATTATATGTCATATTAGATCATATTATCACTTTATTATATTTGTCATAATTTACAGAAGGTATCTTAGGAAATATACTGAAGCAAACTCTAAATGAAGGCTGAAGAAGCCAAAGAGAGGAAAAGATCTTCTTAGATCTCTAGAAGGAGACTCAATCTGTGTAAGCCCAAGGGTCCAAGGCCCATGGATTATAGATACTTTATAAAATGAGAGCCCATCTTGTCAAGCAACAGGAGTGGAAAGGAGATAGCTTATTTTTCCCATTTCCATTTTATGGATTGAGAGTGTATCAGCCACACCCCATCTGTGACCTCCTGAATCTTGCCTGCTGAGCTCTGTATTTGCATCTCCTACAGAGCAAATGCAGAGGCAAAGCTAAGTGGCTTCTCTTCTGTTTCTCAAATCTCCAATCTGGCATCCCAGAGGACCAGCAAAAGACCCATATGTGTAGTTAAGCATGTGCCTCACGGATGTGGGAGGATTAGCAAGTGTTCCACCACAGAAGTGAGTCTGAGCACAGAAGAACTAAATGCATATTTCTGCAACTGGTACATTTTTAAAACAGACATTTAAAGATGGAATTGGCAAGAGCTTCAGATGAAAAATATTTGTGTTGTGATTGTATTCATTCCTTTTATTAGCTGTGGTCTCTTCAGCCCCCATCTTCCCAGGCTCCCACTTTCAGCAGATGACCTTGTTTCCTGCTTTCTGAAGAAGATGGGAAATTCCCATCTTTCTTCTCCAGCTCCAAATCCTTCCATGCTTGAATCCATTTTTTCCTTTCTCTCTGAAGCTGAAGAGAAGATTGTACTTCCAGTTGCAGAAGGAGAAGTTTCTGTGGCAGAAAGCGCTGGAGAAGGAGAATTTGGATTGAATAAAGAGAAGGCAAATAAAGTGAAAATGAGTTGGAGGGCCTGGTGGGACTTGACCAGAAGGTTCGGAGAGCAGAAACTGGAGGAGGGACTTTGGAGGAAAAACTGAACTGGAAGAGGAAGTGGGCTGAATCTGAAGGAGTGAGGAAGAGAGGAAACCTGCAGAGTGCAAAAGGCCTGGTAAAGCAAGGAGGTTAAAAAAGGCACTTAAAGCAAATTGGTAAATCAGTAAGAAGTTGGCAGGAAGGTGGAAGGCAGTTAAGTGTGGTTGTCTTAAAGAAGCTGTGAATTTGGTGCTAAAAGGGGGTAACTGATGTAGAAGCAAGTTAGTAGACTCGATCTCAGTAAATATTGAGGACTTGGCAATTTCTCGTCAACTTGTTTTTGAGGTTATTATGATGTCTTTCTGCCGTGGTCAAGGGATTGAAGTCTATGTTCAAAGTGCAGGCTGGGAGAAAGGTATGTGAAATAGCTGGAGGCACAATGACTAGCTTTCTTTAAAAATGGAAGATAAATAAAAGGATCTTAGGAAGTTAAGAAGTATTCAACCCAAATTCAGGCCAGGAAGTTGGAGAATGCCAAAATGTCATCCCAAGGAGGAAGTGAAAATGGACCATTGGAAATATAGCATGGAGAAAAAACTAATTGCACCCTCTTTGTGAGGAGATGGTAGAGAACTGGCTACTGGGAGGAAGTGAGGAGGAAGCAGATGCTTGCCCTCTCCAGATAAGTAGATCTGCAGGTGCTTTCAGGTGAGAGATTATCCTGTAAGAGCCAGAGGAGGAAGTATTTTGAGTTGGCATTTGCTTCCCTGATGAGTGGAACCAAGGCTACTATTTGTCTACCTGATAATAGCAACAGAGAGGCCTACAGTTTTTCCAGGGCAAGTATCCAAGACTTGAGAAAGAAACTCCCAGGCCTCATTAAAACAGATGACTGCTCCCTGCTCCTGGTGATCCACATGGGCACAAATGACACTACCAGAAGGAACTTAGAAACCATTGCCAAAGAATAGGAAGTTATGGACAAGAAACTGAACACCACAAGGTCACAGGTGGTGTTTTCATCACTCTCATCCAATACAAGTTAGGGATGAAGAAGAGAAAAGCAGATGTGGGAAGTGAACACCAGGGTAAGAAGATGCTATATGAGAATGGGATTTGGATTTCTGGACCATAGCATCAAATGGGCCAACCATTCACCTAACAATGGCTCGCAAGAACATCTTTTCCCAGTCTTGCAAATCTGGTAAATAAAAACTTTCTTAAAAATTAGAAAGAAGTCCCAAAAATGAGAAAGAAGAAAATTGTTTATGTACATTCACCAAGTTAAATACTGAAGAGAATAAGTCCAGCATTAAAAGATGAAAAGTAGCTGAAGCACCCACAAGTTGACAAACTCTAAGAAAAAGGAGTCCTCAGTAAAACCCCCTGCCTCAGATGTATATAAACAAATGTGAAAAATAGAGGCAAGAAGTAAAATAAACAAGAGGTCCTATTTGGAAGTGGCAAATTTGATCTCATAGATATCACTGAGTCTTGATGATTTGACCTGTGCAAATAAGAGATGGTTTTAGACAGATATTCTGTATTTAAAAATAAGACAAATTAGAAGGGGGCATGGCATCCTCGTTAATTAAGGAAATACTTACATGAGTAAATCTAAGGAACCAGAGAGGAAGGTTTGTGTAGAGTATATGATGACAGATCATTAGTGGCAGAAATAGAAACGATTTGTCACTGGAGAATGCTACAGATCACCTGGACAAAAAAGGGACACTGTTGAGGAGTTTGAGAAAGAAATCACAAATCTGGAAGGGAACTGCAATATTGTACTTGTATGGGACTTTAATTATGTGAACACCCATTGTAGCTCTCTCTCAGGCCCAGAATACCTTTTTGGGAGCATTCTATTCTGGATCTCATTCTGGCTAAGGGAGGAATTGTCTGCTGAGGGAGAAATAGTCAAATGAACAATTAGGATCTCAAAGTACTTCAGTTAATGATTTACAAAGCCTTTAATCCATAACGACCCAAGGAGTTCAGCTTTTTTTCCCCTTGGAATTACCCAATTTTGGGTAGTCTAGGTATTATTTGTATCCATTTTATAATTGAAGAAATGGAGGCAGAGTAAAGTGATATGTATGCCTAGGGTCACCAAATAGGTACTGGGATTTGAGACCCAGATTTTCCAGTTTCCCCAACTTGGGACTCTTTTGGCCACACTCTGTCTTCTAAAAATTACAGTTGCTCTTGTCCTTTATAGCAATGTCATTTTGCTTGTTTATGATTCTGACATTTTTTGAAGCATAAGCTTCAACAACAGTTTAATTTATCAAGACTTAGATGACCTGTCAGGAAATGCTTTACAGTAAATGCAAGAAGCCATCACTACAACTATGGATTACTGAGTTAGAATGAAATTTATCTCAGTTGTGGTTAAATTTTGAACAGCTTTGGTCCATGAGGAATGTGAGAACCATGCTGTCTTTTACAGACTGAGTTATTCTTCACTCAGGGAGAGGATTGTCTTTCAAAGATAAAAGTTTCATCTTGACCACTAATATTGAAGGAACAAAGCTGCCCACTCACAATCCTTGATTTAAACTCTATCTCCACATACATATATGGAGTTGGGAAATAGAAGTGGACTTTGCCAAGTAGTTTCATTCAGAGTTATTGGGGGTTTGCCTCCTCTTTAACCATTCTTATCACCTTCTGCCTTGACCAAAGGGGTAATATGTGTAGATACAGCTTTTGAGTCCTGGTTCCAAACCTCTTGAAAGGTATTAGAAACACAGAACCTTGAAGTTAGAACATACTGGGGTCATAACCAAATACCAGAACTTGGGATACTAGAAATCCTATGATTTAAAAAACATTCTTGCACAAATTTCATTTTATTATAATGAAATACATAGGACATCTAGATCAGCACTGATTCACATACGTAAGCTTGAAATGGAACTGATTCAAAAAGCCCATAAAATTGAGTTGGATATTACACTATATACTTCTGTTCTTAAATGGGTCTGTGATCACATTAGTTTATTTCATGGATATCTGTCATAATGTACTTTCTCACCTTCTGTGACTTTTGTTCATGTCTTCCCCAATTCCTCCATAAGAGGTCTACCCAGTCTGCTGGAAGTATTCCTCTATATGTTGTAATATTTCTTGGACACCTATGGTGTGACACTTGGGTTGTACATCTTTTGTCCATCACCCTCATGATGTGACTAGCTCACTTCCTTTTTCTGATCATCAATTTTCCTGATTATATTCCTGATTGTGGCCCAAACTGGATTAAAATGTAACTGGGAACTATTTACCAAAATAAATAAAAATATTTACAAACCTAAATACCAAAAAAATTACCAAAAAATGAAAATATCTAACAAAATAATTAAAATATCATAAACTCACAGGGATCCTTATGTAGAATTTAGTAGTCCCCATTTCTATTTGAGTTTAATATCATTGCTTTATGGAAGTCCTTGGTATTCCCCGTTCTCTATCATTTTTTGAGCAGCATTCTTCCTAATGACCTGCAAAGATGTATTTCACCCTCTCTGAAACTTACAGTCTTAGGGAATTGCCTAGAACACTGAGAGCTTGGTTAAGTGACTTGCTCAGGGTCACACAACCAGGATGAAAGAATGGGAACAAAAAGTGCTTTGATGAGGAAACAGAAGCAGAGGAGAACCTTAATTTGTATCAGGACGTTGAGTGTTGGAAGAAGGTGCCACAAAGGAGGGAGGGAAGAAGAAGGAGCTGTAAACATTTGAAGAGAAATAATAATGAGACTCTTCGGGGATGTCTACTGTTTTAGAAGGATACAGAGGTTTAGTGAGCTCCAAGGTAAGAAGGTCATTCAGTAAGGATCAGAGGGAAAAGAGAATGAGTAGTGTGACTGGAAGCTCCTTCCTGGGGATTATCAAGGACCCTTTATCAATTTGATCTAAACAAGAAAGAGGTCACTGTGTTTGAAGGACACGGATCAAGGATGTGGTGGGGAGCCTCTTAAAATGTGTCGAACCTGACTGTCCATGGCCACTACCTACTCACCCCATATGAGTTATGTGGGGACAAATGATGCTACCAGAAGGAACTGAGCTGTGCAGAATTGGGAAGTTTTGGGTAAAAAAGCAGAAGACCTTTGGGACACAGGTGGTATTATCATCAGTCCTGCCAAATGAACATAGAAGTTTCAAAAGAGAAGGTTGGATTTAGGAAATGAACACTTGGCTAAGAAGATTATGTCTGAGAAAGGGATTTGGATTTCTGGATCACTGCTTAAGACATAAGAGCAATGAAGTTTTGGCTTGGGATGGAGTGTACCTAATTTGGGCTGTTAAAGATACATTTTCCTGGAGTCTTGTGAATCTGATTAAGAAGGCTTTAGACTGACAAGGGAAGGGAGAGGAGGAAATTGACTTTCTATATATGCCAAGCCTGAAAGAAAGTCGCAGCTACAATATAGGATGAAGAATAAGAGAAGAAAGATCCAGTAATTTACAGGGGCCATTATGTAGGAAGAGAAGCAGCAATGAAACCTATGACCTCACTTGAGATACGAATTAGGAAAGCCCTGGCTGAGGGAACTCCATATATCAATGTATATATCAATACATGCCAGAACTTTATCTGCAAATTCATGCCTTAAAGAGTTGCCTAGAACACTAAGAGGTTGGAGAGCCCAGGGTCACAGAGTCAGTGATTTGCCATTTTCTTCTCCAGTTCATTTTACAGCCAAGGAAACTGAGGTAGAGTTAAGTGACTTGCCCAGGGTTACACAGTACGTGTCTGAGGCCATATTTGAACTCAGATCTTTTTAACTCCACACCTGGCACTTTATCTACTGCACTGCCTAACTAACACATGTTATTTTGTATGTATATGTGCATATATATACATACACAATACATGTATACTATACATGTACATATACATATATAACATTTGTAAACTGCTTTAAGGTTTGCAAAGGGCTTTACCCACGTTACCTCATTTGATCCTCACAACCTTTTTTACATAAGCACTATTATTATTCCCATTTCACTGATGTGGATGGAGCAAGTATACAGCTATATCTATCTATCTATATCTATATCTATATATATGTATTTCCATATATGCATACGTATATATGTGTCCATGCATATATCCACAAACTGATACAAAAGCAAGGTAAACCAGAGGGCCTAATGCAAGGAGGCAAGTGTGACCTTATGGTCATCAGTCAGACTTGGTAGGATGGCACTCATGACTGGAGTATGATCCCAGAATGGTAAATGTTATAGTGGAATAATAACACCACACATTAAGAAAATATACTCATGGGAGGAGATTCAACAAACTGAGAAACGTCATGGAGAGCATTTGAATAACTATTAATGGAGGGGAAAATGGAAGTTATTATCACTGAAGTTTATTATAGGCCACCTGGACAGAAAGAGTAAATAGATGAAGGGATTTATACATTCATTCCATTTGTAACATGAAGAAAGAGGGGGAAAGTAACAAACATATACTCAGCACCCACTAGCTTTTAGGCATATGATATTGTAGTGATGGTGCACATCACTTTACCAAACACCTGCCAAAGCTATCTTTCCATCAAAAGTAGACAAGTTAATACAGTTTTATAAAGTTTGTCATTTACTTTATTATAATTTCAGCTTTCAGAAAGTTTGGAACTGCAAAGAGAAATTCATTTCTGGGCCTGATTCTACCCAACAAGGAAGGGGTTTGTTGAAGTAAGAATGACAGCAACCTTGGGATGAAGTGGCCATTCATTATAAACCTTGAGATAGAGAAAAAGAAAACAACTAGGTGAACTCTGGATTTTTAGAAAAGTAGATTTTGACAGCTTTAGAGAAATAATAGGTAGGATGCAATATTCTTTTGTTTATGCTGGGAAAGCCAGCCCATGAAAGATAGAAAGCTCTTAGGAATGAAATACTAAAGATGCAAACATTGAATTCTGATGTGGCTGTAAAAAAGGAACTGATGTGACTGTAGCAGAAATTCATCAAATAATTCAGGTTTTAAAAATGATATGCATAGAAGGGAAAGTAGCAAAGTCCTAAAAATGTACTGCCAGGAATATGATAGGCTGTATAAGCTAAGTCAGTCTAAGAAGAATAAGGACAAACAGGGAATTTTAGTTCAGTAGGATGATGCTAACTGCCAGTACTGACAAAGCTCAATTATATGGTATCTGAATTTTTTTTTAGTTTTCTGTAACTTTTTTTTTTCACATTCAGAAGAATTTTTTTTTTAGTTTTTTTTATAGGTAGGTTTTTTTTTTTTTATTACAACATTAACCCTTGTCCTCCCTTCTGTTTCGAGTTTTTCCCCTCCTTCCTTCCACCCCCTCCCCTAGATGGCAGGCATTGCCATACATATTAAATATCTTATAGTATATCTTAGGTACAATATATATGTGCAGAACCGAAATTTTTTGTTGTTGTTACAAAGGAAGGATTGTATTCGCAAGGTAAAAATAATCTGGGAAGAGGAACAAAACAAAACAAAACAAAAACAATGCTCTCAGTTTACACTCATTTCCCAATATGGTATCTGAATTACTAGGGGCATACAACAATTTTGCCAAACCTGAATGCTAGTAACTTATCAACTATTGATGTAAAACAGCTTAATTAATTCCCAGAAACCATCACACACTTTCAGAAGGACCTGAGAGCTAGAAAGGTTGTTATTGATTACGCTATAGTGGGAATTTGGAAGAACAGCAAGAAGACTAGTAAAGACCTACAAACAGCTGCCAACTGTTTCTATGAAGAAGTGGTTGCCCTAGCAAGACAATACAAAGACTGGAGTACTATACAAATTGTGATTTTATTTTTTACTAATGAAACTCTCTTCACTTAACACTTTTCCAAAACCATTATCAGAATAGTTCTAGGTGAACATGTAAGCTCTAGGGAATCTTCTTCAGACAGTCACTCCAAAACTGTTTTGGGCCTGAAAGGCTTATCTCCAGTGAGGGAATAATGAACTCTGATAAATGTACTAATATAATTAGAAGTGGGATTGTTCCAGGATAACAGATATTGGCAAATGGAAATTGAATACTACAATACGACCCTGTACCTTTCCACAAATCATGACTGGTTACAAGATTGAGCCAAGACTGAGAGCCTGGGAATTCACCTTATTCAAAACATATCGAAAACCTCTGGGATATAAATAGGCTATATTTGGAAAAATAGATTGTTCGGGAAAGGTACACTTAATATACAATGTGATAGAAGTATAGTTTTCTTATGAACTAAAAGCACGTGTGTCAATATCTTGGAAACTCATAAAACGTCATTGCAGCAAGATGACATATAGCATACTAAAATTTTTTAAGAGAAAAAATTTGTAAGGTTTATTATTTCTTAATAAATGTAATTATTTCATTTTGTCCCAGTTAAATTGCACAGCACTTTATGTCTTCTCTTCCAAGGAAAATGATGTTTAGACTGGGAAGAATAGGATAAAATGGATAAAAGCTGAAAATATTATTAGTGCTGGAGTTGGAACTGAAGACAAGTGAAGAGATAAGAAGGAACTGAGCTATGCTTGATGAGTTGAAATAATCAGGCCCACACAATAATTGCATAGTAGGGTCCTAAAGGAAGTGGGAGGTATGAATGAGAAGTCACTGTCAGCGATTGCAATGAATGGGACAGGAAGTTGAGAACTGGAAAAAGGAACATGTCCCAATTTTCAAAAAAGGAAAAACTATAATATCTGCAAACTATGGGCTACTGTACTTCAAAATCTGGCGACATTCCAGAACACATTATAAAAGAAATGGCTTACCACTTAGAAAGGGATGACTAAAAAGCCAGCATGACTTCAACAAGAACAGGTCATACTACACTAACTTTATTGTCTTTTTGACAGAGTTGCTAGATTAGGGGAATGGTATAGATAAAAAAAAATACGGATTTCAGCAAAAAAAAATTGTTCTTTTTATTGTTCTGATGGAGAGATGAAAGCTAGAAAATGGTAGAATTAGATGTATCTGGGATGGGTTAATGATTAGAGAACACCTTGAAGGGAACACTCTAGTAGAATGCTCAAAGATCTCTTCTTGGGCCTAAGATTTTCAATACTTTTATCAATGCAGCTTGAAGACATAACATGATAATTTTCTGATATCACAAAACTGGGATCAGTAATTAACATGTCAAATGAATCAGCATCCAGGAGGATTTCAGTTGGCTGGAATTGTGGAGCAAATCCCGGAAGATTAAACTGAATCAAGATCTATATAAAGTCCCTTGACTTGAGTTCCAAAAATAAACTCCATAAGGAGAAAGTTTGGGAAGATGTAACGAGCCAACGATTGATGTGAAAAAGATCTAGATGCTGTGATGTTCAGTGGATTACAACCTGAATATGAATTAACGGTGTGCCAGTAGAGACTAAAAAGTTCTTGCATCATCTTTCCTTATTTGCAGCCCATCTTCTGTCCCAGGCATCCATTTCTCTCAGTATATCCTTTTCTCCACTTCTCAGTTCCAACTACATTTACATAACCATGGCTAATTACTGACGTCAAGATGTTCCTATATTGAAGTCTCCATTATTAGATACAAATAGAAGTTTATGGAAGCAGGTAAGCAGGCCATGTGGATAATTCTTAGCCAAACAGAAGGACAAATGAATATCTGAAAGAAAATATAACCTACCTGAAAACCTCAATCCTCTTCCATAATAACTGCAGGAAGTTTTCATGATGCTAGTGCTCTGTTGTCTCAGAAACCTGGAGATGACACTGGACATCTTGTCATTTGGATGTGTGCTTTGACTGATTTTGCCAATCACCAGGCCAGGAGGTACTGCACCCTTCAACTCCCTGGGCCAGCTCCCTATAGACCACCCGTCTGTGTATGTGTGTGAAATAGCTGGCTGGGCCTAGAGGTGCAAGCTGTGACTATGGAAAACTGTGGAATTAAATGGCCTCAGTGGGGATTGAGGCTGCAGCCTTGGCCTCATTATCAGAACTCTTAAACCATCCAGCAAGACAGTCACAAAGCTCCCTAGTCTTCCATTCCACCCGCTTGAGTTTTCAGTGAATGACTTGAGACAGTTTTATTTTGGCATGACATGCATTCCCAGGTGCATGTGGTGTTTGAGGTTACTTTCAGTGAGAAGTGGAAGGACTGGAGCTGTGTTCATAAACAGATTTTTAAAACCCCAGATGCCCCTACTTCTTGTCTCCACTGGGAACCTAGAAAGTTTAGTTCCAAGTGAAGGAGTGTTTGGAGAGCAAGTCTTTCAAAGGGCTGCTTCTCTGGAAATGGGCAGGTTTCACTGTGAATCAAACTCTTTGTCCAAGTGCAGTTAAAGGCATTTAGATTTTAATAAGCACCTCTGCATTTCTTTACATCAAATTGAGGGGTAAGCATATTTGATTTGGGGTCATTTGTCCAAAAACAGGCAATTTGCATTTATCCTGGCCATAAAAAATACCCATAAAAAGGGGTGCCATGATCACTTTCTTTAAGTATTTGAAAGACTGAATGAATTGCCCTAGAGAGATCTTTAAACAAAGGCTAGATGACCACTTGTTGGCTGTGGTGGAGAGAGGAATTCTTGTTTCAATACTGAGAGAAGTAGAAGAGCAAGACTTCTGCCTTGTGAAATGGCTTTTCCCCACGTTCTCCCCATTGTTAGGAAAATGGAAATAATCTCAAATAGAAAGATTCACTACAGATATGTTCCTGTCTCAGGCACTTAATAGCTGAGTGACCTTGGACACATTGTTCAATCTCTGTTTACTCAGTTTCCCCATCTGCAAAATGGGGATCATAATAGTATCTATGTCACAGGGCTTCTGTGAGGATCAAATGAGACAATAGTTGTAAAAAAATTCTTACCATGATTCCTGGCACATAATAGGAACTATATAAAATGCTTAATCTTTTCCCCTTCCCCTTTTTCATTCCCTTCCCTTCTTCCCTTCCTCTTCCCTTTCTCTTCTCTTCTCTTTCCTTCTTTCCTCTTCTCTTCCCCTTCTCCTTTTTTGTTCCCTTTCCCTTCCCATCTCCTTAGGTTTCTAGTGGAATACAGAAGCACTGCTTTGCCTTTTAGAGTAAGTACAAAGAGCATCGGTCTACCTTTTCTTCTGCTTTAGGCTTGTGTTACTAGTTTACCTTTGAGAGACATCTAGTTGTTGATAAGCAAAAAAAAAAAAAAAAAGGCTGCCACAGATAGAGCTTAGATTATTAAAGCAATTCATTTTCTGATCAACACTGTGTGTCCTGCTTTGGATAATTAGTTAGTTCTTGCCAGGAATTATTTATGAAACTAGTTTTTAGGTATATGGACTCCAATTGCCTGTGTATAAGTTGAATCAGTAAATAAATATACCCATTTATCACAGAATCTTGCAATCCAAACGTCATAGCATCTCCTCATTGACCTCTGACATCATTCACATAATTTTCTCATTATATGCCTACAAACAGCCTATTTATTGTTCATTGTATCTTCTATTGCCCTTGTGTAATTCCATTTTTAATGTTATAGCATTGGTTCCATTGCCAGATAATTCTCCCCTTCACCCACCCAGAGGGACAGAAGAGGCTCTTTTCCCTTCTGCATCCTGGGAATAAGTTATCTAGACAGGGCAGAATTCCACAAACTAGAAGAGATCTCAGAGATCCACTAGTTCAACCCTGCCGTTTTAGAGATCAGGAAACTGAAGTTCTGAGAGGTTCAAAGGTTTGCCCAAGGTCCCCCTCTCAAAGGGAATTTATTTATGAACTTGACTATAACACCATATTTAATAACTATTTCAAGCCACTCGTAAATTTTTTCAGCCATTTCTCAAAATGAAATAAAAAAAAAAAGCTTCACATAGAAAGTGATGTCATCACATAGCCATTTGTAGGGGATAGAAAGAAGGAAGGAAAACACTGCCTATTAACTGCCAGGGATGGTACTAATCACTCAAAAATATCATTTACTTTGATTCTCCTAGTAACAACTCTGAGAGAGGTGCTCATATTATCCCCATTTTATAGTTGAAGAAAACATACTATACAATTAAAGACCTGCCCCATAGCTAGTAAGTATCTGAGACTAGAATTGAACATCGACCTTCCCTACAGAGAACTTTATTCAATCATCTATTGAGAAGCAAATTAAGAAAGGATGAAAAGTGCTTATTGTATAGATCATGTCATACAGTTCGATTGACAACCCATTGAATTAGTTCATCAGTACATATTATTAGGACCGGAACTCAAATGGACAATTAAATTGCTTTTGGGAAACAATTGGGTGATCCTGAGATAGTCTCTTTTGTATAAGCCCATTTTATTAATCTTGACATCCTCCCAGTATTGCCAGCTGGTAGGCTGGCAGTGAGCCATGGATCATGAGAAGTTCTGAATAATAATCATTGGCATTTATATGGTGCTTGAAAGCGTGCAAACACTTTTACATGTGTCATTTCATTGGAGGCTCACAGTAACCCTGTGAGGTAGTTACCACAGTATTATTACCAGCATTTTACAGATGAGGGAACTCAGGCCCAGAAATGCTAAATGGTTTGCTTGTGGTCACACAGTAAGTATCAGAAGAGAATTTGAATTCTGGTCTTTCTGACTCCAAGTCTACTTTATTAAGTTAAACCACAGGTGGCCCAAGGGACTAAAGAACATACATTATGGGTGTGTGGTAAGTATATTAACAATGCTGATCTCCATGTGAAGAGGCATATATCATCAAGGACAGGGATGATAGATACTAACTTCTTATATAATATCTTTGTTGTTCTTCCTTGTTGTTAGTATGACCTTCTTGAAATTTATACTTTTGCTTACAATTTGCAATTCCTTTATCTGGGTATAGTTCACATTCATCCCATTAGAATATAAGTTCCTTGACAGCAGGTAGCTTATATTTGTCTTTGTACCCCCAATGCCTAGCATTGGGCCAAAAGATAGCATTTACTTAACAAATATTTGTTGAATTGAACTGAGTTAACTAGAATTAAAGTGAACCACCAGAAAAGGAGATGGATCTTGTAAGAACCAAGAGATGGACAACTAGAACACAACCATGGGAGACCCAAATAATCAAGATCTGGAGAAAGACCTTAAGTATGCTAGCTATGGCTACCCTCCATTATGATAAGAAGGAAAGAAGGGAGCACCCATACTAATAAAGTCATGGGCCCAATGAAATTGTAAAGTCTTTGTCACTAGACATTACTGAGGGGACTAGGTGTCACATCAACCCCTTTATTCCATTCCACTGGGATTTGGAAAGTAAGGTCATTGTAACTGTTATGTGCATACCACACACCACACACCACACACACACACACACACACACACACACACACACACACTTCAATTTCTGCTTCTGCACAGATTGACGAGGCGAAGGTTGGAGCTTCTGACTATATTCCACACTATGAGATGTCCCAACAGAAACCTGAGGCATCCTCTGCCACTAATAACACATTATATATCCTGACCATGAGATTTGCAATCCTAAGTTTGCATTTGAGTTAAGACATGTGCTTTAGAATGTGTGGCAGCTTGATGAGTTAAAAACACAGTCATCAGTCTCCAACACATAAAAATAAATATATGGCCAAATATTGAATGTTTTCATTTTACTGAATAATCACCCATGTCATTGGAGGAAGTGTCGAGAAGCTTTTCCTCTTAGAACTCTGTTTTCAAATTCTGCCCTTGAAAGGTCTGTGCTAAAAATCATTGCTAGTTTTATTTATGCATCATATAAATTGTATATCTGTCAAAGAGATGAAAAATAGGTTTCTTTGAAAACTATCTTAAAAACACCTTTTTACCATTTCTTTCACATTTTTCTTTCTATAAAACTCCATTTTCCCAGTCATGAAAAAGAATGCAGTTGTCAGGAGACAGTGGTGAGTGTGAATGCATAATATTTTAAATTATTCAAAGTAAATGTTCTTTTAGGGAGGAAAAACATTAGAACAAACTGCTGTATTTCTCCTAAGTGCACATTCTAAACACATAATTAGAAGCTTCCATTTTAAAGGCAGCCTATGAAACCATGTCATTTTCAAACTGATGGCATTAGACTTGGGTTCTCATCTTGATTTTCCCATTAACTAGCTGTGTGACATCAAAAAGGAGACCTTTCCCTCAGTATATACCTCAGTTTCTTTCACTGAGGAACAAAGAAGCTGGACTAGATGACTTCAGAAGGCACTTTAAGCTTTAACATTCTGGTTTCTATGATATTTATATATTGACTAACAAACATAGACAGTTATGAATAAATGACAGAGAATGTTTAACAACCAGCTCTCAGGGGAAAAACACATCAATTACACATTTAAAAACACCATTTAAGTTTAATATAGGTTATGAACATTTTCTCCATCATCAATTTCTTAAGTTTATCAACAAACAGATCAATCTCTGACTTGTAGAATTTGGTGATTTTTGAAGGATAAATGCTCCCACTGAAAACTGAACAATGGGCTCTCACAAACCAGTATAGCTTGGCTCCGGTATACCCCTAGATCAACTTTATCAACAACCAAAAGTATTGTTAAAGCATGTCTTACCCTGGCAACAGGTAATGTATGTGAGGAAAACACTATATAGTTTATCATTACTATTAATGGATTGCTTTAGTAGTCAGTCAGCCAGAAAGCATTTATTAAACGCCTTCCTACTCTGTTCTGGGCATTGCATTAAAGACTAGGGATACAAAGAAAGAAGAAAGGCAATTTCTATTCTCGAGGAGTCTACGATATAATGGCAGACATGACACAAAAACATTTAGGTATGAATAAGATATATACAAAATAGTAGTGGTAATGACTTATAAAAATAGTAATGATGTATGAGTAGGGAAGAAAAGCTAAGTCAGTTACACAGCCAGAATTAACGACCTGAACCACAACCCCTGTACAGCACTGGCATCTTCACAATATAAATACTGCATGCAGAAGGCCCCCAGCAGGTTAGGTAGAACCCCTACGAGGAAGCTATGTGATGAGTATCTCACACTACAGGTGGGCATGGGAGATCACAATCGGCATTATTGGAAGAAATCAACACCTCAGTGAGACCCACATCCACTAGAATGGCACAGTTATACTACTATAGACAACCAGAACCACCATAATTTGAGTAGTTAGTTGGTTTTTATTTAATAATTTCAATGTAATTTTTATTGTATTTTACTTTTTCAACTTAATAAACAATTATTCTCTTTCCCTCCCCCCCCCCCAAAGGGGAGAAAACTCTCTGGTGACAAATATTGGTAGTCTAGCAGAATGCTTTATTATTTAGAAAATGCCTTATAGACAAGATCACAATTGACCTTTATGATAGTTCTGGGGCTAAGTAAAATAAATATGAATCCCTTTTAAAAATTTACAAATGAGGAGCCTAAAGGCGCCAAGTTAACTTCTCTCTCAGCTAGTACACATCAAAGGCAGGAGAACCTGAGGCTTCTGATTCCATGAACATTTTCCGTTCAAATATGCCTTTAAAATGTTAAGAAAGAAAAAAATGTAACCTCTTTAATACAGCCCCATCGAAGAGGGAGTGATCTCCAAGTTAGCTGCCAGAGAAAGGCCGCCTCAGGGACAGGGGAAACAGTCAAAGGAAGTGGGGGCGGCAAGACTGGAACATACATCCAGGATCTTTCCTTTCCTCTTGGCTGGTTCTTCTCTGGGAGAGTTGAAAGTCATTTCTCCCAGCTATGAAAAAAAGCTCAGGGGGAGCCAGTTAGAGAAAGAGGAGTACTAAAGAGGCAGCTAACATCACTTTTGTCTGTAGGGCTGGAGGTGTGAACTGAGCTACCTGTATCAGCTTCTGAAATACCGACACGGTATTATTACCACACTCAGTCTAGGCCAGAAGGCATCTGACTCTAAAACACATTTCGAGTGAGTTGGTTACTGAATCTCAAAAGAAAAACAGAATCATTAAGCAATATTGGTTTCACTGGAATGAGGGAAAGAACTGAAATTGTTCCTAGATGCTAATATTTCTTTTGATCTTGCATGAAACTGAGTCTTTCGTTACAAATTATTGTAGAAAACTTAGTGGTTAGTGTTGACCTTATATCCCATGGTGTTGTTTCTAAGTTTGTTTGTTTTTTAATAGAACTGAAATTTCAGAATCATTTCTTGTCCAATCATATCCAATTCTTCATGACCCATTTTGATGTTTTCTTGGAAAAGATAATGGAGCGGTTTGCCATTTCCTTCTTTAGTTCATTTTATAGATGAGGAAACTGAGGTAAAGATCAAATCATCAGGGGCTCTCTATTGCCTCTAGTCCTCAGCATGATATGTAAAGCCCTCCACAAGATGGCTCCCGACTTACCTACCTCCACAGTCATATATTATTTTCCTTCACACATTCTCCATTCCAATCAAACTGTGCTCCACTGTCGACACAGTCATGTAACATTCATTCTCCTGCTTGTGTGTCTTTGCAAAAATGGTTCCCCAGGACTAGAATGCACTTCCACCTTATCACCTCCTTGGAGAGATGCCTTCAATGTACAATTCAGGAGATGATTACTAGACAAGGCCCTTTCCATTCCTCCAAGTTGATAATACTATTCCCTTCTCGAAAGTATGACGTTTTATTTGGTTTTGTTAACTATAAAGGTATATATGCTGTATCGCCCCATAAATAGAAACAGCCTGTGGATGGAGAGGATACTATTTTTGTCAGTGTGGCCCTAGAGCCCATGATAATGGTAAAGTTGGTACTTGCTAAGTAAGTCTTTGTTGAATTGAATTAGTCTTCCTGCTTCTTCTCAACATAGAATTTTCAATATTCTTTTCTGATACCACTGGTTTAATTATATCAGACCCTTCTTCATGTAAGTACATTGGCTGCCCAGCACAAGCTACTCTATATGTTCTTTATGTTGATAGGAAGGGCCTTTTGGAACAGGAGGAGAATAAGATCTCAGCAATGTTACTTCTCATTACTCTCCAACAACAGTCTCTTTACTTTCTCAACATATCTTTTCATGTCCCCTTTCCTTCAATCTAGCATGTATACCAATGACGTGTGATACTCTTCCCATTTCATCATACTATGGGATTTGGACTTGCATTTGGTTGGCAATAGGAAACCACTTAAACTTCCCGGAAAGGAAGAAATAAACAATAAGAGACGTCTCTCTAGAGCTGGTCTGGCAAAACTAACTATAAAGTATCGCCAATGTCTCAGGACTGTTTGGAGAAGTACTGCTGAGCAAAGCTATGTTTATTCTTCCATCATATTTTAGGCCATATCAATGGACTGGTGAGCTCATGAGTGTGGACCTTCCCTCGGTCTACTCTTATCCTGTGTATGTCTTGTACAGATACTTCAGTGAGCATCCATTTGAGGGTCTGCCGACCTTCCTTTGGGCCAAGTCTTCTTAATCTTGTTGGTGTCATTGGCCCCTTCTCTCACAGCCTCTCAGAACTAGGTTTCCAAATGCATAAAAGAAAATATATAGCATTAAAAAGGAAACCAATTCTATTTAAACAGTTATCAAAATATTAAAAAAAAAAACAAGATCAAAGACCCCAGATGTTTTGTGATCAACTGGCATTGTGGCCATCCCAATGGAGGGGGTGGACACTCATGGATCACATCGGCTTTCTATTAGCTGCTATCCTTCATTGGTATTAAAGGATTAGCCTGCCTCCCTTTCTAGTAATACATCTATCACTCTGATGACATCTCTTATGTGACCACTTCCATACAACTCTATTGGTAATGTGCCATAACTTGTTTGTGCCCATCATGCACCTCTCCAATGCCCTTTTGGTGACCTGCAACTTTAAGTCTGCAATAACTGTAGTGTGCCAAGATTAGCAATCATAAAGCATCACTGGAAGAATACCGATATTAGAAAATTCAGACCTTTGTTCCAGGGGAAAGCTTTGTGGTCATATAAAGCCCTGTGACATGTCCCAAAGCACAATCTAATCCACTCTCGGCAGTCATGGAGTCATAGGGTTTTAGCGCTGAGGCTGGAAGGAACCCAAGGGGTCACATAATCCAGCTGTCTCATTTTCCATATGAGGAAGATGTAGCCCAGAGAATCTCAAGTTGGTTATGCAAGGGCCCACAGCAATGGGATCTATAAGCAGGTCTTCGGGATCAGAATCCAGCAGCACTCTAGTCATTGTATTGTGTCACTCACTGCCTTCCTTCACTCAACTGAGGACCTAATTCCTTGCCCATATGCAAAGTCTCTCCAAAATATACATAGCACCACCATTTCTGCTGGATGTTCAGCTATATCCCCAGCTTTGGCAATATGACAAAGTCCCTCCCATGTCTAGCAGGGAAAGAAAAACTCATGTGACTGACTACACGGTGTGGAAAGGATTGTGAGAAATTACTTCTTCTTGTGTGCAGCAATTGACAATTTGAAATGTATTGAAACATTAAGAGTACACAAGCACTTAATAAGTGTTTGTTGAAGTGAACTGAATTCAGGAGAAAATCGAATTGGATGGGAACATGGACATTCTGAGGAAGCTGTGTTAATTTTTCAATACTTTCATAGAAGCAGACGCCCAGCTGCCTCTCTGGACAAGCAGCATGGAAAAGAACGCTTGCAAAATTGCCTGTTTGCACCAAAGCCTCTGGTCTGTATAAAGCATCAGCTTTGTCCTTAAGGTAATACCACTGGCTGCCTGGGGCCCCCAGGGGTGACTTAAGAGAGTGTTCCTCATGAGGGCAGCAGGAGACAGCTACCTGGCCTTACTCTCAGCCTTCCTGCATGGGATAACCTCATTCTGGTGCGCAGACTTAGGTCTGAAGAAATTGTGATGGGGGTGCTTTTACCCCCCCATCTGTAATTATATCTTTTCCTTCCTTGTCTTCCTCCCACCCTCCTCATTCGAGGAAGAAGCTTAAAAATGATTCCAGGAGTCTTTCAGATCAAAGTGATCTTTGGCACCTTGTAGTGCCCCTAATTTTATAGCTGAGGATTTTGATGTTAAATAACTTCTCTCAGGTTATATGACAAACTAATCTTTGCTCACACTGGAATGTGTGCACCCGCAAGCGAATGAATAAAACATTTATTATACACTTGCTGTTTGCAAAACACTGTTAAATGCAGGGTATACAAGTAAAAGAATCTAGCCGTGCTGGGCATTGGTGATATAACGTAAAAGTGAGGGCTTGCTTCCCCCTCAAGGAATTCACCTTCTGCAAGTTCTACCTGTGAGGAAACCTGAACAGTCAGTCTCCAGAGTAGATGTGGCTTAAAGGAAGCGGAGGGGGAGCAGCCCTTTGTCCTCCCATCTATCCTTCTGGGGATGCCTGTTGCTCAAGGCCAGAAACCCTGGGAATGGGCTACAGAATGAAGAGTAGCACTTCCAGTTGATCAAGGATGGACAGAAACAACTACACCCAGAGAAGGAACACTGGGAAGTGAATGTAAATTGTTAGCACTACTGTCTATCTACCCAGGTTACTTATACCTTCAGAATCTAATACTTAACGTGCAACAAGAAAATGGTATTTACACACATATATTGTATCTAGGTTATATTGTAACACATGTAAAATGTATGGAATTACCTGCCATCGGGGGGAGGGAGTGGAGGGAGGGGGGGATAATTTGGAAAAATGAATACAAGGGATAATATAAAAAAATTACTCATGCATATATACTGTGAAAAAAATTATAAATTAAAAAAAATAAAAGAAATGAAGAGTAGGAACAGAGGGTGTTGCTTATTCCCTTCTGCACTGCTTAAAGAAAAGGGCTCAGGGAGAAGGCAGAATTTCTAGTTCTATGATATGGTAAGTCAACACAGTTTATCACTATTTTACAGCACATGCCAAGGAATTGTGCTTCCTTGGCTACTAGAGCAAACTGGGTGAAGACACAGCTTCTTGAACCCGAACGCATATAAATCCCACCCTTCCCCTCTGCCACCTATTAATGCCACAATATCAGAGCTAGAAAGGAGCTAATCCAACCTTTTTATTCTACCAAGGAAACTGAGGTGAGAGGCAAATGACTGGGCCACTGTCACATAATGAGTCAGGGGTAGAGAGCCCAGATCACGTGACTCCCAGTTCAGTTTCAGCCCTTTACTTTGCAGATCAGTCCCCGGGAACCATGACCAAATAGGGGAAGTGTTATTACGCTGAAGAAAGATTAGGCTGAAGGTCAGAGTATGGTAGATTTCAAGGTGAAAGAGATCATTGAGATGAGCCAATCCAAAATCCTCATTTTAGAGATGGATAACCTGAAGAACAAAAATGGGCAGTGGCCAGTCCAAAAACACCGACCCCCCCCTCACCTGGTAGTGCTGAACAGTTGTGAGCAGACTATAGCCATTCTCCCCATTTTTAGCTGTTATAATGCTAGGGACAATTTTAATCAATCCAGATGTCAATTCTCCATAATATGGATCTGCTGAGGGGAAGATTTTTTTATTTTGTTTGTTTTGTTTTTTTTTGTGGTGATAAGATGGTATATTGAGACGAATCGAAGTGAGCCCAGACCACATTGTTTGGGGACCTTCTTGGCACACTGGCTCTGCAGACCACTGATCATTCTAGTGGCCTTTGCTGGGCAGAGGAGGAGCTAGGGGCAATTCACTTTGATGTATGTGCCTCCCGCAGCCGCCCTCTCTGGGCCTCCTTCCATTTTACAGGCATGGCCTCCATCTGAGAGGGTCATGGAATGGGCTGCATTTCCTAATCTTGCTATTCCCCCGGTTCCTAAAGCTCTGAATATACAGAGTTATGCCTGGCTGTTCCTACTCCTGGAGTGCTCTCCTATCCCTTCTCAGTTCTACCTCTTCAAATCCCTGGATTCCTGAAAGCTCAGCTCAGGGGCCACCTCTCCATGGAACTTTCCCCATGTAATAAAATCTCCCCCCCAAATACTTTGGATATATTTGGTATTTAGATGTTTGGGTACCAGCTGTATCCTTTCAAAAGAATACACACTGCTAGGCTTGGGACTGCTTCATTTTGCTCTTAGGATCCTTGGCATTTAGTACAGTGCCTGGCACATTAAGTTTGCACTTAACAAATGCTTGCTGAATGACTGAATATTGTCCTGGATCTGCATTACCTTGCCCGTTTGTGCTTCTAAGTCCGAGGTAACATGTTCCTGTAAATATGTTAAGACAGGAGCGGCAAAGGTCATAACTTTACTTATTACTGAGGATAAAACTTAATGAGCTGGCTCAGGGGCTGTTTTAAGACTGGCTAGGCCAGGTTAATGGTTCTCTGCCCCCTGAAGCCAATTACTTCGGGTACCATTGTATCCTTATTCGAAGAGATGGGATTCAGGACTATACAAAGATTCTGTCTCTGGGTAATTGCTAGCTGGGAGGTGAGAGAAGGAAAATAAGCCAAGTGTCACCGATCAGACAAGAGATCTGGGAGAGATGAGCCTCAGCTATTCCAGGATGAGGTGTTGGTTGCTGCTAAGATGGGGCTGGCTTTGTAGTCACAAAGCCTTTTTGGGGACCCATGCCCAAGAGGAGATCCAATTTCAGATTCGTTTGGCCTAGCCATTTGCTTTCAGATATTTTTGCAAAAATACCTTGAAATTGGATCTCCCCTCTGTCGTCAGTTCCATAAAGGGCTAGGTTCCAATACTGTCTCCAAGGCTTATGGGCAAATTATATCCCTTCTCTGAATGTACTTCCTCAGAGGATAATAATAAAAGCCTTCACATTTATATAGGGATTTTAAGATTTGAAAAGCATTCTCTATCCATTGTGTCATTTGATCTTAACAACAACTCTATGAGGTGGTAGGCAGACACATTACCCCCATTTTATAGAGGTGAATATTGAGGCTCAGAGAGGTTAACTGCCTTGATTTGGATCATATAATTATTAAGTACCTGAGGTGGGATTTGAATCCAGGCCTTCCAGACTAGCCTAGTCCCCTATCTACTGTACCAACGCACTGCCTTTCCTAATATCTATACTACCTATTTCAGACAACTGTTGTTTAAAAAAAAATGATGATTTTCTGTATGGCATTTCACTAATGTTCTTACTTTTATTATTCTGGTCAATCAAATGTTTTTTTTTTTCCTAATTATATATATTTTTTCAACTAGTGTACAGGAATGTTCAGGGTAAAAAAATCCAACAAGGTTTAGAGAAATACGGACTTCAGAGTCTGGGAAGGATGTTTCAATGAAGAAACTGAACTAGTCTCTGTATATGTGAAAGTCGGTCTTTGCCACTAGGTTAGCATGTGACCTTGAACAATCCATTTCCTCTTTCTGGGCCTCAGTTTCCTCATTTGTAAAGAGCAAGAATTGAAGTCAATGATCCAACCTCAAGTGTGACAACTGAATATAATTCTGACATTCAAGGCAATGACCTTGAGAGGAAAGGTCAGTCAGAAATGAAGATAAAAGGATTCTGAAATAACAGCACTTAGACTGGATTTGATTCTCAAAATAATGAGTTTGAGAAAGGAGCAGTATGCCTCTGTTTATGCTTTCAAGGTCAATGTATTAAACAAAGGAAGGATCATGTCTCATCTTAACTGTAGGGGCCATTTGTTGCCATGTCTCTTCCACTGCTAACATGTGGAGGCCCAATTTTTAGGACAAATTGTTGGTTGTGTAACATTTGTTAGAGAATCTGCTTATTAAATATAAGACATAGGAAAGGCATATGAAAAGGTACTTTTCCTATCCTAGTCCTTATTTCCATAAGCTTGAGGTTAAAAATAATTTCTATAATTGGGGATGACTGAGGCTAGGATTAGGAAGCATTCCAACATGATGCGATTCCTCTTAAAGATCCTTTCAAAGTAATGAATTAATTCAGAACAGTGCAGTAAGTAAAGCAAGATGAATGGTCAGTGCAGCACACAAAGAACTCCCACCTGATGGTGCATATTGTAACCTGTCTTTAGCAAAAGACTAATGTGGGAAAATGATGAGAGGAAGAGAGAAGTCTCCTTTTTAGCAATTATTTCTGTTCTGTTCTATTTTCTTCTGCTTAGACAATTCTCATTTCTCTGGTTTTCGCAGTTTCTTTAACATCCTCCTAAATCTTTTTTTTTTATTCCTAATTTAAGATTGTTTTTGCTACACAGGTTAGTGTTCTCAAATATATTGCCTTATAATAAGTAAGATGTGCCAAGTATTTTTCGCTGTTCTGAAATAGCCCCTTTAGGATTTCTTGGCTTAGTGGAGCCCTAATGTACAAGAACTCTCTGGTGCATTTGTTGCCTTTCCATAACATACCACCTAAGACACCCTCATTTGGGATTCAGATATGTCTACCAGCAACTTGGTAGGTGAGCAAATTCAACAGAGATCACAGAGAGACTTCAGAGTCATGCCAGAAATTAGGTGATGTCCTCTCAGTTAATCAGGTTGACTATCTGATTTAATACTTCTTAGTGAATGACAGCATTCTGAAGGTATGGCTACCATGTGCACCAAGATAGCGATTCTTTGCAGTTGCTTATAAGTGTCATTGTCAGCTACCACACAGTGGAATTGGGGGAGATCACACATAGCATCTAGGCCAAACTACAGTGAAACCAGAGTCTAATAAGGCCTTGTCTAGCCTTTGCCTGAATACCTATAGGGAGATATTCTGAGTCGGGGATTAAAAGCCATTCTTTTTGGGGGGTCTCTGGCTTATGTGGAAGGAGAAGAGAAATGGAAGATTAAAAAAAACATATACACAACAGGGAGGGTCACCCAAAAGTTGACTCTGAGGTCATAATTTGGTTATCCTCAACCTAGCACCAATTCAGTGCTAGAAATTAGATAAGGCCAAGGTCATACCAGAATTGTAGGACTTGACTATAGACATTTGATAGGTGAGCCAATATTAGAAACAAAACCTTTACCTGCTGAAAAGGAAATAGATATGGGATTAAAAATGATAGAAGAGCTTGACTAAATCAAATAAACACGAATGACATCCATAGAGGAGAGGACACAATTTTGAGGGCATTAAGGGATCAATTCTCAAGAAATCTGAAAAGATGAAGTATACCAAGTCTTGGGGAAAAAATGTCAGAATTCACTGTTACCAAAAAAAGGGAACTGGAAAATATCATGAGCTACTCTTATATTCCGTATATCAAAAGCATGTTTTTTTCTCTAAGCATCTCTACACAATTTTGATGACAAAAATATACAAACACATCATGGACATCATTATAAATTATAAAAAAGGAAATGGGAGGGGGAGGTTTGACAAATGATATTCTATAGTAGATCCCATCTTTTGTATTTTTAAAATTTTATTGTAAATTTATGGACTAAAACAAGCATTTCTATAACATAGTAAAATAAAAAAAGAGTTCACCTTCCACAAAGCTACCAAATTAATATTAATTTTAAAAAGCTTTTTATTTTCAAAATATTTTCATAGTTTTCAACATTCTCCCTTGCAAAACCTTGTGTTCCACTTTTTTCTCCCTTCATCCCCTCCTTTAGACAACAAGTAATCCACTATATGTCAAACATGCGCAATTCTTTTATACATATTTCCACAATTATCATGCTGCATAGGAACAATCAGATCAAAAAGGGAAAAAATGTGAAAGAAAACAAAATGCAAGCAAACAATGATTAAAAAGGGAAAATACTATGTTGTGGTCAATACTCAGTCCCCACAGTCCCCTCTCTGGGTGCAGATGACTCTCTCCATCACAAGGCCATTGGAACTAGTAGATCCCATTTTGACCATCATATAACAGACTAAAAAAATCATGTAGAAAACAAGATCTTGCTCTTCTTTTTGTTGAAGATAGAGATATATACACATGCAAATATATATATATATAATGTTATATATTTCTGTATATAACATGCATATGTGTATATATTACATAATATACATACAAGCATATATGAAATTAATTTGATAGAGTAAAAAACACTACCTTTGAGATTACCTTGTAGTACAAATGTCCCCAAAGCATATAACAAGATCATACAAGATATCTTGAAGATGCAACAAAAAGGTTTGATGATCATGTGATTATTATATCAGGTGAGGAATAAAACAGGACAATATTTGCTCCCCAAGGCCACTGGTAACAGTCTTTGAGGATGTCCAGGGCAGAGTCTAAATTGATGAAGGATTCATTATAGCTGGAGAGGTCCACATAGTTTTGCTTCTTGTGTTGATTGCAGCATGTTCCAGAATACTGCATTGTCCCCAAGACCAGACTTGCAATCATTCAAAAGAGTTCAGAGTAACTAATCACACTGGAAAAACCAAATGGATGAAGAACACCTATTGGACCAACTATGATTATGTCTGTGCTTAGATAGCTCACTGAGTTGGTTCATCAATATATAAGTCTTAAGCAGATGCTGTAGATAAGGTTGTAAATCATTTGGGTGATAGAACTTTTCCTGGAGTCTCCTGTATATTTACTTTTCTCCTCTGGATAGCTACATAGCTCATTAATTCAAAGATATTCACCCAACTGTCATCATGCATTTGAGGTTTATCTTCCCCTAGAGCAGGTCTGCCTTAGCCAAGAGTGGAAAGTTACCAACATGCTTGACCGGGCTTATGTTAGTGGAAGTTAAAGACGTGAAGAAAGGAGCTCAGACACAGTCTTGCTTAGAACAAAGTCCCTTCCAGTCCCATCACATAGGTGGAACATTTTTCATGCAAGCCTAGTTTCCATTAGAGGTACCCCAGAGATGCGCAGTTGCTTTTTATGACCATCTGTCAAGCAGTATGCCTCACAGGAGTGCTGAGTTTTAAATAACACTGTGGGATTGTGGGATTGCTTATCTGGAGATCTTTGCTCATTTAGGTGTCTTCAGCTATTTAAAGTCAAAAGGAAAGTTCAGAATCACCTCTTCCCGGACTCATCTGCTTTGTCGAACTCAAAAGAATGGCACGTTTATCAAGTAGAGAAGAGAGTGTAGATTAGTGGAAAGAGTAGTTGCATTCGGAGACAGGAAAACCTGTGTGGGATCCTTCATTTGATACTTTTTAGCTGTGTGATGATGCTATGATTACTTAATATCTTTGAGTTTCAGAAAATTACTTTCCCAAGATGATAAGTTTTAAATAGAATGCAATTTGTATCATTGGAGAGCATTCTAACATGGATAAAAATCGCATGCCCTTTGTAGAGCACTGGAAAGATAATAGGTTTGAAGAAGACAGTTCTTGTGTTCAAAGAACTCCTACTCTAGCTCTAGATGAGAAAGATTTATAAAAGGAAAAGGTTCTTCCTGTCCCGTTGGGTGATGATACACTTGACCTATGGCACTGGGAATAGAGAAACGGCAGAGATGGAATCACCATGAGCCTCTCAGCACATAGGAGCAGTCAGCAAGATGGAAGGCTCAGAGATAATCCCAGTCACAAACGTGGGGAAGTGGGAGAGAAGTGGTGCCATAGAAAGAGTAGAAGGAGGAGGAGGAGGCACAGGTTGAGAGGACAAGATGATCGGTTTTGAAACATTTGAGTGCTAGGGGAGTCCAAGCGGAAATGTCTTACAGAAAGGAGAATACGAGAGGCTCAGAAGAGAAACTGGGGCAAAAAAATCGAGAGGCAGGAGGCATCTGTATAGCTGATTCTCTCAAGAGATTTACACTCTAGTTGAAGAGATGGACTTCATATCAAGAACAAAGTAAAAAACAATATGCTAAATGTCAAGAAATTTACTGGGCTAAGGGATCGATTCAATTGATTGCCCCAGTTACACAACCAGTCTCTCTGAATGTTTGGGCTGTGTCGAGTCAGCCAAGTATCCCCTCAGTTGCTCCAATGTTATGGCTACTTGATGCCAGCCCTCCTACGTCAGTGACATTTTGGCTCAATTGACTGGCCTGACCAAGATATTTTGGCACCAATTGAACATATCCTATATGCAATCGAATTAGGTTTATCCTCATTGAAACTGTCTCTACATGAGACAAACTTTTCTCCTCAAAACAAATTGGCAAGTGGACTGCGTAAGTGCATTCCTCTCTCTGGGCTGCTTCAGTTTCCCCATTGGGGACTGGGGCTAGATGAAATCTGTGATCTTTTATCTTCAGCATTCCATGAAAGAAAAGAAATCGCCCTCCCTTTACCTGGCCCTGTCAAAAATATGCCTCACGGGAGTGCTGAGTTTTAAAAACCCCTGTAGGATTGTGGGATTGTTTATCAGAAGATCTTTGCTCATTTAAGTGTCTTCAGTTATTTAAAGTATATTTCTCCCCTAATCCATCTGCTTTATTGAACCCCAAAGAATGGCACATTGATCAAGGAGAGAAGAGAATGTAGTTTAGTGGAAAGAGTAGCTGGGCTTGGAGTCAGGAAAACCCGTCTCTCAGCCAACTCCCCTCGTGTTTACATAACCACAGGTAAAGAATAGAGAACATAGAACAGTGCTGACTTCATGTTTAGCCAGCACTGCACTGCAGGGAGCTGCAAAAACAAACTGTAGGAACTTGTACAGGGGACTAAAAGAAACTTGCTTCTGCCACTCGATAAAATGGGTTCAAATCCTGGCGTCCTTACTTATTGCCAAGGATCTTGGGCTGACTCTTTCACCTCTATGAATTTTGGTCTCCTCATTTATAGAGTGGGGCAGCTAGCTTATGCTGCAGCACGTAGAGCACTAGGCCTGGAGGAAAGAAGATTAATCTTCCTGAGCTCAAATCTGATCTCTTTTGACACTTGCTAGATGGGTGACCCTGGGTAAGTCACTCAACCCTGTTGTCTCACTTTCCTCATCTGGAAAATAAGCTGGAAAAGGTAGTGGCAAACCCCTCCAGTACCTTTGCCAAGAAAACCCCCACCAGGATCACAAAGAATTGGACATGACTGAACAACCTCTGTCCAGATGAGGGGGTTGAAGTAGATAACTTTTGAGATTATTTATTCTTATAGTTTAGGTTTCTCTGCCAAACTCCCAGTTAGACTCATTTTCTTTACTGCTTTCACAGCAAAAATTGGTTGTTTGGGGCTCATGGAGACAAAACCTAAAGTGATTAGGGGTAAGGGGTGCTGGTATTTATCAAAACAATGAGCTCAAAATGCCAGCTCATAATTTGGAGAGCAAAAGGGGACCTTAACGATCATCCAGTCTGACTCCCTCATTTTAGAGAAGAAGAAATATGTTCAGTGACTTGGCCAAGGTCACAGAGAGAATAGTAGGAACCAGAAGTGGGATTCCCACCTTTCCTAATGCACCCTCCAAATGCAGTGTTCTTTCCACTATGCCATAGTGCGAGTAGGGAAATGGAGACTAGCAAAACAGTACTGCCTCACAGCTAATGAGGATGTGGTTTACACAATATACCTGGGACTGTGGGAAGTACAAATGTCTTGTCAATCAAGAGCAGTTCCTGAAGGCCCACTGGGTGATGAGCAGTCCTTGTGGGTTCATAAGAACCAAGAGAAAACATGGTTGCTTGTCTCAAAAACAATTCCAATCGTTGATTCAGATTTGGAAGGAATGTTAGAGATCATTAGAGATAGAGATGTTACTTATGGGGGAGAAGATTGAAGCCCAGGGAGATGAAATGATGTGTAGTGATCACTAGGTCCAATGTCAGACTTCCCAAGACTCTAGACACCATTTTGGTCAATATTCCCAGGAAGGTACAACTGAAACGATTCCATTTCTCAGAGAATGGGGAGAGGGAAAAGTAGATTGGAAGTTAGGATTATTATATAGTATGTGGGCATTTCCAGTGTGGATACAACAAGAATACCTACTACTACTACTATAAATTTGTCAGGTAGGCAAATAGGGTAGCTCGTGAGATCAGAGGAGAATCCTAACCATCCCCTCTAGCTAACGAGATAGAGAGACAGAGACAAAGAGACAGACACACACAGTTAAATGATGTATTCAAGATCACAGATAGTGAGTGGCTGAGCTGCGCCTCCTCACATACTCATATAATTGCTCCCAATTCTTGGTCCCAGGGTTTTTCCCCCAATGCCACATTCTCTCTCCTTTCTTGTGCCAATTCTAATAAGTGTCCTTGCTTCCAAAGTTGCTTCTCACTAGTTTCTGAGCCAAGGGAAGATTGGCCAAATCAGAGCAGCATCATGGAATCGAGGACTTTTAGATTTGCAAGGGAGAGGAGCTCAGTGGGCATGGAGTTCAATCTATGCTTGTAAAAGAATCCCCTCTTCATCAGCCCCCATTCACTGCTTCCTAGAGGCCTTTCTTTGGAAGACTTCCATCGAGGAGGAGCCCCTTCCCTGTGGAGGTAGCCCCTGACTCCTTCCCGCTACTGTAATCCTTCAGAAATCCTTCATGATATCAAATCAAAATTTGCTACTTTGCAACATCACACCTTGGCCGACTCCTGTTTCTTCTCTCTGGAGCACGTCCACGTGACAAACCTTCCCATATTTAAAGACAGTGCTCATACCACCCCTGAGATTTCTTTTATCCTGGCTAAAATGCCCAGTTCCTCACAGTCAGAGTGATATTGGGCGGGGAGAAAGGGGGAAGGCATATATTAAGTTCCCTACTATGTGCTACTGTGCTAAGTACTTGAGAGTTATCGCAAATGCAATAATATAACAGTTGACATTCATGCAGCATATGACATTTTGCAAATTTACTTCCCATTAATTCTCTTGTTCATCCCCTGAAACCACCCCATAAGGTCAATTTGTTTACTTTCATTACCTTCGTCTTACACTTGGAGAAGCTGAGGATCACAGAGGTCAAAAGACCTGCTGATGGTCAACAGCCAGTGTGGGTCAGCTGGGAAAAGAGATCTCTGTAACAAAAATCGTCTAGAACCAGGTGCATCTTGAAGGAGGCCAATTTTTTTGGGGGGGAAGAGGCCTATGATTACCTCTGTTGTCGACTTCTCAGTACACCTCACTGTGCAGCTGCTAGGGCGTCTGTCTTTGGTGGCCCCCAAAGTCCTGAAAGCTGCAGTAAACCTTGGGCCTTTCAAAGGACAAAACATCTTAAGACTTACTAGATCTTTCTCCTGCGGCCTTGACCGAGTTTGATCCTTGCATTTGAATATGGCAGATTTTCTGGGAACCATGCTCTCTCCTCCATGGCATTAGCAGTCGGGGAGCTTGCATAGAGGCCCCTTACAATTTAAAAGACTTGCCTGCATTTCTGTCTGCCTGCATACAATCTCTTCTGTTTGGTTTTCAAGTTATGCAGTCATGTTTTATTGAAGGAGTTTCATATTAGATATGCATTTGATGGCCTTTGATTAAAGGCATGTTCTATTCCTTTGGAAGAGGAAGCTCTATTATGTGAAGGTTGGACCCCTCCATGGAGCAGGTGTTAGATTATTTACTTCTCAGCATCCACCTCAAGAGCACAGTACCAGCTCCAGGCGAGACAGGGAAAACTTAGTGTGGCAGTGAACCTGTGTGGTTGACTGGGAGGGTGAGCCTACCTCAGGCACTACCAGCAAAGGAGTCTGAGCAGAGAGGCAAATCTACGGGGATAAGAGGGTCTCCCGTTATTGATTAGTACAAAGTGTTGGCAAAGGATTGCCGTTTTGCACTTGTGACGTGGGGGCTACATATATTACAAAGTAATACAAGAGGATCTAAATATTGTTTGAGATTATATATTCAAAAGAGATAACCCTTGGAGATATACCTTCCTCATTTCCCTGGAGGTGTAGGGGCTTATAGGAGTGCCATATTGCATACACTGTCAGAAAAGATCACTCTGTCAGTTGATTTTGCTTTACTGGGTTTCCATGTTACAAGAGAAAGCTCACAGTAGGGGGGTAGGGGTATAGTTTTTATTTTTTTTAAATGACTGTTGTTTAAAACAAAAAGCATAAATAGAGGGAAGGGAGGAGAAAGAAGAGAAAGAGAGGAGGAAGGAAAAGGAGGAGTATGAAGAGGTAGGAAGGATCATGAAAAGGCTTCTTGTACTACTATGCTACTCCAGTTCCAAAAGTCCTTTCTAGCATGATGAACACTTATATTGTTATGAGAGCAAGATTTCCAAAGGACATATCTTAACTGTGAACAAATTATTTGAGAACTATTTGATGAGTGATCTGCTTCCCAAACATTTTGTGTGAAGAATTATTGGATTCTAAAATGGGTTGATGACCAAAAAAAGCTTGTAGGCAGGAAGTGGCTCAGTAGGGGTTCATGAATTTAGTTACTTTCTGTCATTCCTTCTCAGAAACATCGAATCTCAGAGTTAGAAGCAACCCTAGTATCCATCTCAGGAAGCTAAGTGATATGGTAGATTGAGTGCCATACATGGAGTCAGGAAGATAAATCTTCCCAAGTTCAAATATGGCCTCAGAACATTACTAGCTGTGTGATCCTGGGCAAGTCACTTAACTCTGTCTGCCTTAGTTTCCTTATCTGTAAAATTAGCTGGAAAAGGAAATGACAAACCATTCCGATTGCCAAGAAAACCCCAAATGGGTCAAAAAGTCAGACATCACTTAAACAACTGAGAAACAATAACTAGTACCAGAGACCATTTGTTCAAACACAAATCTGAATCACCTCTACGAAATCCCCAATAATTCAATAGCCAGCTTTTGATGGAAGACTTCCATGGATGGGAAACTCACTGTGTCCTGAAGCATACTTTTGGATAATTGATTGTTAGAAAGGTTTCTCTTTTCCCCACTCTCAAACCCACCTAACCATTCACACTCAGCCTGTGACCTGGGCATTCTACTTACTGAGCCTAGATGGTTAAAGCCAAGAGGAGTGAGCCTCCTCTTCATCTGCAGATAGATTCTCCTCCTTCCCTTCTCTCTCAGAAGATGAGGCATTCCTTTCCAAAGCTAATTTCTAGATCTGTGTTCATAATCCCATCCCAGCCTGGTTCCTTTAGGACTTTCTTCATTAATTATCCCTTCTTACCCTCCTGTCTTCAGTCTGTTCATCTATAACCTTTCTTTCCTTTTGCCTTCAACAAACCCAAGTTTTTCCTACTTGGAAAGAAGCCTTAGAATCTGGTAACATTAGAGCTGAAAGATATCTTGGACTTCATCTAATTAGAACACTTTGAATTTGTGAATGAAGGAACTGAGGCTCACAGAGATTATATGGCTTACCTCCTTGCCTCAGCCCTCCTGCTATTCATATTCTGTTGGATGCCTGAGAGCTCAGCAGAAGCACATGGTACAGCTACCTGAACCCTTCCTCTCCTCTGCCCCAGGCCCCACCGCCAAGCTCTCACCAGGACCCCCTACCAAAGTCTTAGAAGAATAGGTAATGCAGGATGGCCTTCTTCCCTCCCCACCTTCCTGCCAAAGTCTTCTAACTCCTCTGAGCAAGATCCAGATCTTCGACCTCAATCTCACATCATGGGAAGAAGCCTTGAGAATAGCCCCAATTACTCAACTTCCTCAGGTTTCTTTCTCCATCCTCAGCAATGCTCTCCACCCCTCACTCTTGGAAGGACCTGGTTTCTCACACCACTTGGATGGAGGTTTCAGCAAAAAGGTAAATCATCAAGCCCAACAGTCTGACCATCACTCTAGCCTCTGGACCCCAAAGCTTTGCCATCTGCCCCGCTAATGTACCCTAATGACCAGTGGGCCTTTCCATCCACCCTGCAGCTGAACCCTTTCCCAGGGGTTGTCTCCCCCAATTAGAATGCAACTTCTTTGAGATCAGGGACTATTTTGCTTTTCTCTTTGTATTCATGTGTTGCATTTTGCTAAATATGTTTTCTTATATTCATTTAGTCAAAATCACGTAGGGTAGTTTATGGCAGAGATGAGACTAGGGACAGTGTCTCTGACATCGTCATAATACATTGGTGTTCTCTTACATCTTTCTTTGGGGCTTTGGCTTCTTTCTCTGGCCCGTCTCTTCAAGTTTCCAAACTCATCGAGCTCCTCTCTCTCAGAGAATGATGTTACTTCCTGTACGTATATCTAATTGTGGATACAAGGACATTTTATGGTGGATTTTGCTTTGAATTTCATTAAGTTTAGTACTTCACTAAGAAGTACTGTTTGATTTGTTGCTCATACTTGAATCAAAATGGTGGCCTAAGAGTGCTCAGAGGATTATCTCTAATTTTGAACAGATCTCTCTGAAATTTCACATAGAAGTAGAGATTATGAGTATCCAGAATGAGGACGTCAACTCCTCTAGCCACTGAAATATTTGTTGGCCAAAATGTCAACAGAGTTCAAGGATGGTGGCCTTGGGGATTTTGAAAGGCATGTCAACTGTACTAGTAAAAATGATTTGTAGTCTATCTGTATCCTTTGCTCTAAAAAAGCTTAATGATTAAGGCCAGTATACACCATATGAATAATAAAGTCTCATTTCTTGTACATTGAGTACATTTTGGATGCAAAAAATATAACATATAGGCGAGACATAAAAGTCCATCATTTTTTGGATTTGTGTGTCTGCCTGCAGGGTCCTAAAATAGGTGCTTTTCCCAGTCTTCCACTTCCATATCTTAATTGCATATTCTGCTATGCCAAAAGAAGGGTGTAATTAAGGTGCATTTGACCTTGGGTAAAGAACTTTCCCTCTCTCAGCTTTTGTTTCACACTGGGGAAGTAAGGTGAGGAGGGGTCTGCTCCAAATCGTCTTGCTATTTTCATTAAAAAGCAAAAGACCACAAACTGAAAATACTAAGAAACAATTTTTCCCAGAAATTCTTTTCAGAATTAAACCTATGGCATTTGAATGAACATTTACTCCCTTTTGTAATACCTTCAGATTTTTACTAAGAGACCATTGTCCACCTGGACTTCTTTGTAGGCAGCAACAAAACTCAAGGACAGATTTTAAGTCAATTTTGCAATAACTGAATTGGAAATTTTTTATCTGCACTTAATCATCCAAAGAAATCTTTCTGGTGCCTTAACTGCAAGAAAAACCTATTGGTGATTCTGGATCTTTCTTTGAAGATGGTTTAAAGTCAAGAACTGAAGAAAAGACAGCCTAGACGCAAAGACAATATGGGAGCACCTTTGTCTTTTGTTTTCAGAAACCCCACTGCCTGAACTAACAACCACAATGATCAGCCAAGTTGTTGTTCAGTCATCTCAGTCACGTCCAACTCTTTGTGACCCCATTTGGGCTTTTCTTGCCAGTGATCCCAGCAGGAGTGGTTTTCCATTTCTTTCTCCAGCTCATTTTACAGATGAGGAAACTGAGGCAAACAGGATGAAGCGAATTACTCAGGGTAACACTGCTAGTAAATATCTGAGCCCAGATCCTAACTCGGGGAGATGAGTCTTCCTGACTCCAGGCCCAGCATTCCATCTATTACAGCGACACCATGCTGTCCCAATGTCCATATATACCCATCCTGTATTCTAGGGCAAGTTGGTGATTTTACTTTTATTCCCAGTAGGTCTGCTGCCACTTACAATAATAGTTGTGACTTATCCGGCTGAATGGGGAGGCATGGCTAGTGCTCAGCTCAGGAAACTGTGAAGGTGAAGGACACGGGGCACCAATATTGCAATTCAATTCAGGAAATATTTCCTAATGTTTCAGACTTTGGCCTGCCAGGCCTAGATGACAAGTCTTGGGGGCAGCAAGGTGGTTCCATAGAATACAGAGTACTGGGTCTGAAGTCAGGAAAACTCCTCTTTCTGGGTTCAAATCCAGCCTCAGACACCTACTAGATGGGTGACCCTCGGCAAATCACTTCACCCTGGGTGCCTCAGTTTCCTCATCTATAAAATGAAGTAGAGAAGGAAATGGCAAAACTACATCTTTGCCAAGAAAATTCCAAATGAGTTCACAAAGACTCAGGCCAAGTAGATGACAAGTCTTCTCCGCCCTTGGCTTATTTGGACCCAGGATTTCATGCTTTTCCAAATCTTTGCCATGTACAGCACTTCCCCATGACTCTCAGAAGGAGCTGTGCCATTGAGGACATTTGGGTGCCCTGCCACCCTTCCCCACCTGCAGCAAATCAGATCAGGACCGGATACATTGCAAAACAGGGTTTTCTTTCCTGGACTTGCTTTGCTGCCTGCTGTAGGAAGTCCTCAAGTGATTGATCATGTTTTCCCAAATGTTTCTTCCCTTAAGTACACTGACTCATTAAAAGAGAAGCTCACGTGTTTCCAGGCTGGGAAATCTAAGGGCACATAGTGGGGTAAGTTCCAGAAGGTTCATGTACCGATTATAGAGTTGAAAAGGGAAGTTTTGTTCAATGAAACCTTGTAGGTCCGGGCACTCAATCAGCCATTAATTCAGCAAGGAGCTTCCAAGGTCATCAAGGGAGGCTAAAGTAAGCACAATAATGGGACTGACACATTCTCTGTGATTGTGCAGATGAGTTTTGGCAGGAGTGGGGAGCAGAGTGGGGATGGCTGGTTATTGCTGATCTATTCCTATGATCTTGATGTCAAAAAGAAAAGAAGAGCTATATTCCTTCTCTAGACCATTTGTAATTGAAACTGGCTTCCAGGCCAGAAAATCCTGTGACTTTTTTTTTCTTTTTTACTGGATATAAAGAAAGAGATTAGAAAATGAGCTTTCACTGATCTAGAGGAATGAGTAATTGGGTACTGCATTTGGGCACCACAAAAACAAGGAAGAAAGAGCTACAGATTAATTGGATGAAGATAAATTGTTGTTGTTGTTTTTCTGGAGACAAGAAATCCAATGCTCCTGATTTTATACAGATTACTGGGGAGAGATTTTCAAACTCTGGGATGCTCCATAAAGTTTTGAGATCACTGCACTAGATTCCAAAAAGCTATCAAACACAAAAGAGAGAGAAAAAACAAACAAATCACTACATATCCGAACCAGACTGTAGCGCAACCGTACTTATTAACTGGGAAAGGAATGAGTCTAAAGACACATGAGCCAGCACAGATATATGCCGAAGCCCTTTAGACAGTGCGGTGAGCAGGAATTGGGGCAGGGTGACTGTGACTTTGATGTGGGATACTAACGGCAGGGTGCACACCTCCTCCTCATGGTAACTCTCATCCCCTTCGTGATTCTGCAATTCTTTTGGCCATCACTAGGTCCCAAGGCCATAATACACCCTTCTCCGGGCCTGCCTTCCTCTCCAACTCTCATGGGAGCATTGATCAGGCTCTCTAGGGGATGGACCCATGCCCCCACCAGAATATTTTCCCCAGGTATAACAATTGCTGTTGTTAGATTAGAAGAAGGGAATGAAAATCAAAACAGTGAGAGCTGCCCACCCTTTGGATTTGCCCTCTGCGTTGTCTGCCTCAGCTGAGGTGGCATCCTTGATTACCTTCAGTTCCGTCCTCTGATCTCCTTCTCTCTAACACTAGACAACACTTTGGCTAGCATTGTCATCATTACCTTTTGGCTAGACTATTCCTTTCCGCACAGCTGCCAGTTTAATCTTCTTAATGCACGGCCCTGTTCTTAACATTTCCTTGCTGAAATCTGGAATGGGTCCCCACTCCTTACTGAATCAAGTCAGAACCATTGTCTCTCAGAGCTGAAAGAGACCTCAGAGACCATCGAGGTCAACTCACATTGGGCATCTTCCAGTCCCTCCAACATGTCCTATAGCTGGTGCCCAGGACGTCCGATGAGAGGACCTATTTTGGCCAGAAGCAGCAGCCACCTACTATAGTTGGGATGGTGAGAGTAGAGATCTAGAGGTCATCTGCTTCAAGCCCCTTACCTTCCAGAACAGGAAACCAAGACCCCGAGAATTGAAATGACATGGCCATTGTCACTCGGGTCCTAAGTCTCAGAGCAGGGATTTTCATTTGGGTCTTAGAGTACAAGAACGGCATTTCTTCCACTGTGCAACATGGTTTGCCTAAGTGTTTGCACATTTTTGTCTCCATCCCTTACATATATGTTGATTCACCAGATGAGTTAATATATAAAGTGCTTTGCAAACCTTAAAGCACTGCTTCAAATCTGCATTATTTTTAGGTGTCCAGTTCCCTGTTTGCAACAAATCTCTGCAATCCTAGGTCCCATGTAAATCATTAACCGCATTAAGCGGAAAGCCAAGGTTGACCACCATTCCATGGCTTCACCCCGCCTATCTCTTCATTCCCCGTAGGTGGCACACCTCTAAGTTGGTAGGGGCAGTATACCTAGTGAACCATTTATAATGACTAGTCCCTCCATTTAGGTACAGAGGCAGACAGATGCAGAGCAGTTTTATAGGCCAGTCATTGTGCTAAATGCTGGGAATACAAATTCAAGCAAGAAGGACACTTTCTGTCCCTCAAAGAGCTTCCATTCTAATAGGGAAAGACAATACGTAAAAGTATGATGGAGACATGAAAGAAGGTATATGCATAAAGGTATGGTGAGGGTTAGGGTGAGTATCCTGGGGGACTGAGCTGTAGCAAGAGGAGATGTGCATGGGCTAGAGATGGTTGCAGAGTGGGGCCACAGGGAGTAGATCTGTTTGGGTAACAGAAATGGAATCTCAGACAAATAATGCATCAGACATATCCTTCCTGGAAAATTGACTTCCTACTCTTAGGAGGGCATAACATACAAGGTATCTGGGAGAAGGCTGCAGTTACATCACATTGTCACACTCCTTATCCTTTGACCTTTCTTCCTTTGATACAGAAAAATACTCAGGCTACAGTCTTTGTGAACTCCACAGGCTTTTTTTGACCATTATTAAAAACCACCACCCACAATCACGGTCCTTCCTTCTCCTTCAAATTCTAGGTTAACCCAATGCCCACATACTTCAAATCATTAGCTACTCAGTTTACTCCCAGCTTCACTCATCTTCAGTTATATTGTCAATAAAACAAAAGAGCATAGTAATGTAGTCTAAAGAGTTTTGGATTTGAAGTCAGAAGTCAAGTCAATAAGTATTTATTAAGTACCTGCTCTGTGTCACGCACCTGCTAAGTGCCAGGGATACAGAGAAAGGCAAAAGACAGCGCCATTCTCAAGGAAGTCAGAGTCTAACGGAGAAATGAGATACAAACCACCATGTACAAATGAGATAGAGGGAGGATAAATTAGAGATTATGTCAGGGGGAAGAAACTAGGATGAACTTCTTTCTGAAGTGAACCAGGCTTCCTCCACAGATTTTTCATTTTATTCAATTTCTCAACAGTTAGTTATGTCCCTACTTTGTGTGGGCTGAGGTATTGGGCTATGGGTGTACAAAGTCAAAAATGAAACAGCCTCTATGATATATGATATAGATAGATGAGCATGAAAATAGAGAAAGGAGTGTCAAGTGAGAGAGAGACTCAACAGCTGGAAGAGGATTAGCAAAGAGTTTCAGGAGAAGTTTGTACATGGGCTGGTGGCAAGGGAGACCAGGAAGCAGTGGGGAGGGAGTACAATTCAGGCTCGAGGGGCCCACCTGGGCAAAGGCATGGAGCTGAAATTTGGAATACCACCAACTGAAATGAATGAAAAATCCAAGAGACATGGCTTGTGGGTAATGAATAGTCAATTTGTTAATTAGGCTAGCAGATAATAAATTGAGGGCCGTGGTTCTCTCAGAAGATCCTCCGTGGAGATCACTGAATTCTTAGAAAAGGGGGTGTTCCTGAAGATGAAAATCAATCTGATTGCTTAACAATTTATGAGAAAATAAACATTGTAAGGAGAAGTGGGCTATTTTCTAATGAAGGGCTGAGGGGGAGGGCTGACTCTGATCACATCTCTCTTGGACAAAGAGACTCATCTCCACCAGCTCATCCCTCCTTTAGCAAGCTATCTAAAGCTATACCACCCACTCCTATCTGAGTAGAATGTGGGGTTACAGTAAGAATTCACCCAAATAAAATGGTCTGGATGGGATGAAATTTTGGGCAAGGTCAGAAATGTCCTAGTGAGATTGGGCTTTGAATGAGCAGAAAAACAGGGTCTTTGGTTGGCCTATATAAGATTGGTGTGAGATATGAGATGTATTTCCACAGAAATATGCAAACGAGAGAAACATCCCATGAAGGCAGCATACTGCCACAGATTTTATACCTTGAATTTATAATTAAAAACATAAGCTGAGGGTCATGATGACGGGAAAGTAGGGTAGTTTATAGTTTAGCTGTAGTACGCATGCTTAATTGCTTTATGAATATTAACTTCTCCACCCCAGGAGGAGTTTAGGCTCCTTTAAATGATCATGAAATGTATGTGATAGGAGGGGAAACATATCTAGGTGTAAGTATGTAGGAGGTGGAATAGGAAGCTGTACCTCTTGGAGTAGCCAACAAAAGGGAAAACAAAGAGAGGGACCTTGTGGCCCACAATTTTCATATCAAAAAAAAAATTCCCATAAAAAATAAAAACCTCCTTCTGGTGTGTGCCTGTTCCATAATAGGACACGGCCGCTTCTGCAGATTGTAATAAAACAGATTTTTACCTTCAGCTCTTTCTGTGTCCAAGAGGTTTGTTTCTCACATTGGTTATTAATATAAGAAAAATAATCATTTTTCTCACTACAGAGAACTCCTAGTAGGCCAGTATGAAATAAGAATGGAAAAGTATGTGGGAGCCATATTACAGAGGGCCACAAGTGCCTGACTGAGAGGCAGTGAGGAGCCAGTTAAGGGGAGGGAAGTGACTTGGTCAGGTGTTGGTTTAGCAGCAGCAGCTGGAATCAAAGAGGCCTATTAAGAGGCTACTGCAGTAGTCCAAGTAAGTAAGACATGATGAGAGGTTATACAAGGGTAATGGCCACTCGCTGGAAAGAAAGAAATGGATGCGAGACATACTCTGGAGGTAGAACTAGTAAAAACCAAGCAAGGGAGAAAGAAGAGTCCAGGATGAGTTTGAGGTTGTGAATCTGGGTGATCTGGAGAAACATTAGGGTCCTTGACAAAAAATGAGGAGGTTTGGAGGCAGTACAACCTTGGAGGGGAGTAAACCCAGTTCTGAGCTGGGCATGTACAGTTTGAGATGACTAGAGCAGGGCTTCTTAAACTTTTCTTACTAGTAACCCCTTTTTGCCTGAGAAATTTTCATATGACCCCAAGTATAAAGGTATATAAAAAAGGTATAGAGATCAAAAATTTATTGATAATATTTATTGATCATAAATCATAATTCCTTGACCCCACAGTGTAAGCATCTGATGCATATTTACCAAATGGGTACGATCTGATAAAGTTTGTATGGAGAAGAGTAGGGAGGGAAAGAGAATGGCAGAATCTCCAAATTTGGAGTCAGTGGGAAAGTATCAGAATATCTGAAAACCTCAGCTACAGAAGTCTTTGTGAGTGCTGTATCTATTGGGTCTACTAAGTGGTCATTTTCATTGGCCTACCTGGACAATTCAGTCAGATAGTTGGACGATTTTCACTGAATAATCATTGGGTCGGATGGGCTGCAGCACTGGATTGACTTGGCACCTTCTAGAGAAATCCAAAGATGAATCTCAAATGATGACACATTTTTGTTATTTATGCCTTCAGAAGGCTGTTTGGGACACACATTGATTTGCTCGATTTTTAATCAACTCTGAAAATAGTCAGCTAGGCCATTGTGTGATTTAGTCAAAATCTTTGCTGCATTGATGAGACTGTCTGATTTCCTTTAGCAATTGTGCATTTTGAAACCTTCCAAGAGAGGGGCTGCTTTTCTTTGCCATCAGAAACTGCTCATCTGACTCCTAGACATCTGTTAAGAGAAACTGCTTTTTCTACCTAGAGGCTTTTTTTTTTTTTTTTGTTGGCAGTGTCCAATAGAGGGCTGGTGGGCTGAACCCCATTAAATGTAGTTTATGGGCACTATCAAATACATGGACTGTCTGGGGAAATTTCTAGCTCATTGAAAACATAAAATACATCAAAATTGGTATGTGATAAAAATCAGATTCTTAACAATAACACTGAAGAGATGAGATGAGGAAGATAGTTATTTCTGAAGGGAGGATTATAATGAATTATTTCTTCCAGTCCTATGCAATACAAGGCCATATGGTCTTCTTACCTTGTAAAAGAGAGTCCGCGAGCCTGCCATTCCCCCTTTGCCCACCGAAAGAATGGCCTGGTATTCTGCAGAGAACTTGAAGCTACAGATCTATTCTCCAGGAAAAGAGAATTAAGACAGAAAGAAGGAATAGCTAAAAAACAAAAACAAAACACTTCTCCCTTGTCTGCCATACACAGAAGAGAGAAAATGCCCAAGCTGTGGCTCCTCTGTTCAAATGGAATGAAAGACAGTGAGAGAGGAGCCCAGAAGCCTTTGTGCATGTAAGGAGACAGTGGATAGGAGGAACAGACTTCAGAAGACCTGTTTCTTCAAAATTCATTGATTACTTCCATATCTTCAGGTTCAACATTAATAGCCATGTTCCATGACATGGAAGGAAGAGAGAAATATAAGAAGATTCAGGAGGTAGCTAGAGCCTCTCAGTACTGTGGTTATTTATGAGAATAAATTAAACACTTTGGAAAGTTCAGGCATATAACTTCCTCAAGGCTACTTTTAGCAAATTGCTACTGCAAGCTTATCAAGAGATAAATAACGGGTGATAATAAGGAGAAAATGTTCGAATATTAGAGAAAAGTGGCTTTTGGACATTGGGCGTCATTGGGTAATTGAACATTTTCTGAAAGAGTCTGTAGAAATATCATTAGAAATAGCATCACTTTAGCCTGAAAGTGAGAAAGAAGTTAACACTAGAGGGTGCCCATTAAGGAAAATCTGGTGGTGCTGACAGCATGGAGTCCAGAGCTGTTGAGTGTTTATGGCTCTCTAGCTTTTTTGATTCAATCAGCTGGCCTTAGGCCTCACAGGCCAAACTCTAGGCCTACTCCCATAGTAACCAAAAACGGTATCTTCTCACCCGAGAGAGGTTGGCAAGTTGCTAAGCAGCAGTTGAGTTTACACTCCAGATTCTTCTTGTTGAATTTCTTCCCTGTGTCTGAACGTGAGCCTTCCTCCTGACAAATCCCTTACCTGCTCAGCATGCCAGCAATCCCACACTTTGAAATGCATTTGTGAAAGTCAGGCTAGAACCCTTTGGAGGAACTTTAATAAATAGGGTTGCCAGCAGGAAAGCCCCGACTTTGAGTGACTGCTGTTATTGTGGAATTCAAATACTAAAACCTTTGATTATCATATGGTTTTGACACAGGAGATTTAGTCCTTTGTGACTTGCCTCAATTATAAATTCTGTTCAAAGACCAGTTGAATTACTAATTACTTACTTAATAATTATCCACACTGGTGACTAATCATTTTGCAATTGCAAATGTTTCTTATGGCACACTAGTCAGAAAAAAAACAAATTTAAATTAGCGTTGGCTGTTCATTCTAGAATAACGGCTCCCCCCTCCCCAACCTCCCCCGCTTAGCAAGTGTGGGTGACAGGGTGGAGAGACACTGGCCTACGCTTGGCATGCATAAAACTATTAAAAGTATATTTTCATTTGGGAGACATTGTCTGAGGAAAGAGTACTCGCCTGGGAGAGTTTAACCCTAGCCTCACTTCAGCCACTAACCCACTGTGGGACTCTGAGCAGAGCACATTTACCACTCCGGCCCTCAGTTTTCTTACCTGTAAAATGGAAGGTGGAGAATGCCTTTTAAACTCCAAAATCTCTTTTAGCTCTAACACTCTATGGTTTCACTATGGCTCAGGATTTTATTCTCAAGCTGATGAGGCCACCAGCAGGATGGGAGGAAACCAGGGCACAGGGAAGATGAAGGACAAGTATGTCAAGGGCTGTGGTTAAAGGAGAGGTGCTTGAAGCTCCTGGCTTCTTCCCCACAGTAACAGGAGCGGAGCCCACTGTCCCAATGCAAATGTGGTGATGTGCCCATTCCTATTCAGCAGGCATTCCCAACTGGTGATATGTGACTCTCCTACAGACAAGACAGTGCCCTTGTCAGGATGTCTCTGCCTCTCTGAGCCCATGATTCATGGGGCCTGCTCCGTCCTTCACTAACAGCCCCTTGCCAACGCACTGCATTCCTGACTCTTCGATCTAACTGGAGGGGGTACTAGAATTGCCGTGGTCTGCAAAAGATGGATTTATTCTTATTAAGATGAGGAAATAAATGCTATCGTGTGGCTTGGTGGGTTTGAATATGGCAGGCTGTGAATCAGACTACGCTTTCCTGCCTCCGACAGGCAATAAGGGAAACATTTCCCTGAACTACAGAATCTTAAGAGTTGGGAGGAACCTCAGGCTCTCTGGGCCAATATGTATCTGACCATGAATTCCCGCTAGTGTTTCCCAAACAAGGGCCCATTCAGCTCCGGCTTGACTTTTCTAATAAAGAGGAACTCACCACGTTGTGAGACAGACTATTTCACTTCAGCTTTCTCAGGAAATTTGTCCCTTCATGAGTCTAAATCTGCCATTCATTGCTCTTGGTTCTGCCCTCTGGGATTAGCAGAAAAAGTTTAATCCCTCCCCATGACAACCCTTCAGGTACTAGAGGACAGCTCTCGTGAATCTCTACCAGAAGAGGCTCGAGATCCTCAAGTCTTTCAGCTTTTCCTTATATAACATGATGCCAGTGACCCTTGACCATCTGGGCACTCCCCTGTGGATACCTCCCATCAGTGTGCTTTCTAATATCAGGTGCCCAGAAGTTAAGAAAATGCTCCAAACTTGGATAAGACTAATTTCAGTGTACCTTAAAATCACAATAGCTCTCTGGGGTGCCTTTTCCCATCTGTTGATTCTCACTGAACATGCATTTAAATGCCCAGATCATTTTTAGGCAAACCATCGCCTACCTGTGCCTTCCTCATCTTGACTCCTCACGAGACAGTTCCATTCCTTATAAGAAATAAATGGGGTATCTTGGAAGGTGATGAGGTTCCTCTTGGGGGTGGGAGTGGCAGGAGAGACTTAAGTACAGACTGGATGGCTATTTGTTGGTGATGCTGAGAGAGATTTACTCACATACAGGAGGGACTCAGTGACTCCAGATTCAGTGTTTCTCAGGAATAGTAGGAAATGGAAATAACTGCTTTTGATTGTGTTTGACTGAATTTGATTTTAAAACAACAACTTTGCATGTGATCAAATTGGCACGTGGATCTTATCGATTTCATCTCTAGTTCCCTGTGTTTGAACGTGCATTTATGTTTTGTGGTATTAAATTATTAGCCGTGTCTGTACCACAATTAGGCTTGGTTTTTTTTTCTTTGAGATTAAATTCATGAACCCAAATAGGAATTAGGATTTTGGAATTCACAGTATTATAGACTTAGGTCTAGAAGGCTTTTTAGGCATCTTCAAATCCAACTCTATCATTTTACAGGTGAGGAAAAAGAGGTTTGGAAAGGTAAAATGATTGGCTCAAAGTCTCAAACAGTGAAATGCAAAGCTGGGACTCCAAATCCTTTTACAGTCAATTGAGGGGGGGCGGTGGATGTTTTTCCCCTCTTGCCACTCAGGTTGCTGTATTTTTTCATTTTTCAAGTGGTTGTTTTAGATGACAAGGAGTGACAGCTACATATGGGCTACCTGTCCCCCTGTCAAAGCCTGTGTGCATGCTTAGAATCACCTCCCACTTTGTTCTCACTTGCCACACTTTTTCCATCTAGGCCATCTATGAAACAAACATGGATTTATCATCATCATACAATTTTCTCCTCCAAGCATTATTCTAAAGGAAGTTCCATACAGAGAACTGCATAATTAATCCCCAACTGTGGGGTCTTATTCCAGTCTGGCAAAATAAGGTCCAATCCCACCTCATTAGTATCAATTTATGGACTTGGCCACTGAAAAAACTATCCATCTGCTGTGAATCCCTGGAGGGAAATTATGGTAGTAGCTAGAGAAGGTGGGTTGAGGGATCTTCATTGCCTCTTTGAATCCTTTTTTTTTCCCTCAGTGGGGGTGGGGGTGTTATCCCTTTTTTTAAGGCTCCTCACTCAATTCATGTGCCAGACACTGTACTAAGCACCGAGGATCAAAAGTTGGGCAAAACCAGTCCCTGCCCTCAAAGAATTTACAATCTAATGCATAAGGTGTTATCCTTCCTAAAGAAGCCTGGATTATTATAATTGAATAGGGAGACAGAACACAATGTAATTGAACATTTATTAAGTGTCTTCTAAGTGGAAGACTTGTGACAAATGCTGGAGATACTTAACAATGAGAAGACTTAAATTATATTTTCCAACCAAAAGGAATCAGGGCTGGGGTGAGATGTGATACGTATGAAGACAAGTATAAGATAAAGTAGGAAATCCAGACAGAGGGTCCTGGAAAACTCAGTGGAGGGAGGGAGAGAACCCTTTTAGCTGGGGCAATCTGGAAAGGTTTCAGGGAAGAGATGACATATGAGCTGAGCCTTGAAAGGATTCAAGATTCTGAAAGGCAGAGATGAGGAAGGAGTGATTCCAAGGATGGGTGGGGCAGCCTAGTTCAATATGGCCACTTAAGACACCTCATCTACCGCAGGGGACTAGGGAACCAGATTTGGTGGACCTCCTCCCTCCAGCAACTTCTACTCTTAGAGAGTTGCATGGGATACTGAGAGATGAAATGACTTGCTCATCATAATCTAGCTGGTATCCAAATTTTCCTGACTCCAAGGCTGATCTTCTAGCCACCATGTCATATTGTTTCTTCTGGATTAAAAGATGGAAAATGATGGGAACTACTATGTTGTTTTAAGTGAACTCTTCCTGACTCTGTTTGGGGTTTTCCTGGCAAAGACATTGGAATGGTTTGCCATTTTCTTCTCCAGCTCATTTTACAGATGAGGAAACTGAGGCAAACAGGATGAATTTATTTGTCCAGAGTCACATAATTTGTAAGTTTCTGAGGCTGAATTTGAATTCCCAGAGATTCTGGCTTTAAGCCTGACCTACACTATCCATTTTATTACCTAGCTGTACTATGATGAGCATGACTAGGAAATAAGAATGGAAAGAAAGATAGAGCCAGCATTTCATTGGAAAGCCACAGAAATGAATCTCTAATGGTAGAAGTGAAGCTCAATAGTGGCGGTATTTAGGGACAAAGAGGCACTTTAAGAGCCCTTAAAAACCATATTGTTTATATGATTGTCTACTGTGTCTTTTCCATGAAGAGAAGAAACTCAGTGTGTCCTTTCACAACCCCAAACTACTTTTGATTTCTAGTTCATTTTCATTTGAGAACAGTAAACTCATCTGTGGTTTGAGCTCCCCAACTCCTTAATCCATTTTCACCTATTGTGCTATCCTCCAAGAAGCCTTTTTGCTTAGTATTAACTTTCTCAGCCCATGTGTATTTCATGGGAAACTTAATTTATTTTCATTCCAATTCTCACCCACTCAGCCTCCTCACCTATGCCTTTTGCATTCCCTGGTTCTCAGAAACTTCAAAGAGAACTTAGTGCCTGGAATTGCAAAGGATGAGATGCAGGTTTTAAGTTCCTAATTCATTTATACTTAACTCGTTAAGATGTGGTTTTATAAGAGCTGATTTATATCCCAGGGACTCTTCGGCCTATTTTAGAAGGGGAAAAAACAGAAAACTCCTTTTTCTTAGAGTCACGAAATTATATTTTTATTAAGGGGACATAGCTTTAGAAAAAGACGGATTTGAATTTACCTACAGTCCCCAACTTCCAGATGGGTCGTGTTTCTGAAGTTAACTTGTCAGTTGGTTGTTAAAGAACTCTGAAATCTATTTTTGTCCATTCATTCACCAGGCTTTTATTCAGTACTTACTATGCGTTGGTAGGCGTTGGAAATATAAAGACAAAAATAATAGTCCTTGACTTCAAAAAGATTGATTCTTGGGGGTAAGAGTAGGGGAGATGATATGTACACAGATAAGGAAATACCATATGTGTGTATGTCTATATAGTAAATACAGAATAATTGAATGGATTAAAGACACTAGTCATTGTTGAATAATCAGGATACCTCCCCCCTTACGGATATGGAGGATAGCTTTTGTCTAGACAAAGATGGAGGGGAGGGTTAGGGTTAGGAGGGTTAGGGGGATGTTGTGTATGGATATTTTCCATTGTGGTTAGCCTACCAGGCCAGTACACAAAGGCCTATTCACTTGCGATGGAGCCGGGCTAGATTTTTTTTAAAACTAGGGTAACCCCTCATTGGCAAAGTAGAGGAAAGCCCAGGAATTTTGGAGAACTGAGCTGTGGATATGTGCTATGTCAGTGGCCACCTGACTGTAAGAAAAGGGCCCTGTTATCCCAAACTGAATATAATCATGAGCTGTTGGAGTCTTTCCTGCTTCAGTGACCCTTAAAGAATGTTCTGCCTGAAGGAAATTTGCTGCTAAATGGAGACTTGATGAGTTTTTCCTGTTCTCCACTCCCTTCTCTTTTGCCTCACCACTACCTAGAGAACTGGCTTCACAGCAGTTTTACATGCTCTTTAAATCTTGCTTATTTGCCATTTGTATGTTTGTAAGGCTTTTCTCCCTCTACATAAAGATAAGCTGATTTTTATTGTATTCTGAGCTACTCTTTGCTATAAATGAGTGGACCACACTATGGTGAAGGACAAAGGGGACCCACTAGACAAATAGCCCTAGACTCACTTAGATCTCTGTACTGCGGCTCTCTCTGTCACTGTATCTTTCTGGTTCTCTCACTCTCTGGAGACACAAAAATGTACTTCATTATGTTGTGCTTACAGGATTCTTTAGGAAGGACCCCAGGACTTTGAAAGCAAAGATGATTATAACCCTAATAAATGACATTTCTACTATTTCTATTGTACTTTAAAGGCTTCCAAGTACTTTGTTTACACAGATTATCTGAACCTGAAGATAGGTGATCCAGGAATTAATTACTCCATTTTACAGATTAGAAACCTGAGTATGAGAGAAGAGAAATGAATAGTTCCGGGTCATATAGTTAATGAGTGTCAGAGATGGGTTTGGAAACCCCAAGCTTCCTAAAGCCAGATCAATAGGAAAATGCATCTAGCACCTCTCTTCACATTTGAGATTGAAGTTCCCATTTAGAGTATGTCCTTGGAGTGTTCATCAGAGATGTAGAAGTAGGACACAGGACAGACCCTCAAGGGACACTCACAGTTGGGGGGGGGGAGATGGAAGATAATGCATTAAAGAAGAATTGAGAAAAATAGTCAAGGGAGGTAGGAGGAGAACTAAGAAAGAAGAGCGTCAGGAAATGTTGTTGCTGTTGTTTAGCCTTTCAGCCATGTCCAACTCTTCATGACCCTACAGACCATGACATACTGAAGTCTGTCCAAGCTCATGTTCGTTATTACTGTGACCCTGTCGATACAGCTCATTCTCTGCTGTTCCTTTTTCCTTTTGCTTTCAATCTTTTCCAACATCAGGATCTTTCCATCGAGTGACATCTCATTATGTGGCCAAAGCATTTAAGTTTCAATTTTCGTATTTGATCTTCTAGTGAACAGTCTTAAATAACTTCATGAAATCCCAAGACTGAAAGAATATATAGGAAATGCAGGTGTCCAATATTTTTAAAAACTATAGAGAAATCAGAGAGGATGGAACAGTTTAAAGGCCATTAGATTTAGCAGTTGAGAGATCAGTGGTCACTTCTGAGAGGCCCTGGAGGGATGGGGTCAGAGACCCATTTGCAAGTGTTTAATAAGTTGAATGGGTGTTGAAAAAGTACAAGCAGTGGCTGTAGATGATTTTTTAAGGAGTTTGGTTAGTGGTAGAAAATGGAATTTACCTTTTACTCCTTGGGTAATAGGGAGCTGCTGAGGGCTTTGGAGCATTTGAGTGACACAGTCAGACCTGTGACTTTGGAAAACTGATTTGGTAAGGATGGACTGTAGAGAAGGAAGCCTGGAGAGAGAGAGGCCACTTAGGAAGACATTACTGAAAAATTATACAGTTGGTGAGAATAAGTATAAGGAAAAGGAACAAATGTTAAAGTTATTTGGGAAGTAGAACAGAGTCTACTGGGCCATAATATGGTTTAGAACTTCTTCACCATGGCAGTGGGGAGTGTGTATGAGATGGCCCTTCCATTCCTAGCAAATGAGATCACGTCTGTAAAGTGCTTAGCACAATTTCTGGCACATAGTGGCGTGCTTAATAAATGCGTGATGTTCCTCTTCCTTCCCATCCTCGCAGAAGGGACCTTGTTCACTGTGTGCTGACATCACAAGGAATACCCTTGTTCACTATTTCAGTTGCTATTTTTGTCTAGGAACTCCTGCAATAAAGCAAACTCTGCCCCGGAAGGCTTTGGGAAGGGGGATAAAAAATGACATAAAACAGGTCCATTAAGAAAGAAGGCACTATCAAGAAATTATTAGCAAAGGGGCTGGAAAGGAAATCCATTAATGATATAAAGGAACTCAACAAGTTTACAGCTACCTCCCAATATGAATCAGGGAATCCGAGTCTAATCATTCTCCTTCTCCAGTTCCCATAGTGTACTAGTTTAAATTCTATTTTTATTAGTATAATTTATTGCTCAGTGGGCCACTTCAAAACGAAACATTAAAATCTCAGTGAGATTAATATATTGTAGCCATTTCAAGGGGCACTGTTTTGACAGATGATTTCAACCCATGATGTACAATATTAATTGACTGATGGACAAGGAAATAGGAACACAAGGTGTGTCCTTGTCCGGGGATTGCGATCTGCAGGCTAGGTAAGAAGGAACACGCCTAGCTTGACATCACCCCCAACTGACCAGCTTCCAGTTTTTCTATTTCATTTTCTGTGGGGTAGATCACTCTCAGAGATGGAAAACAGCAAAGCCAAAACTTGCCTCTTAAATAAATTCCAGTGTGGTATAGTAGAACAAAGTAATGAATTTGGAGTTCCAGGTTCTGGGTTTGCTTTCAGCTCTATTTTCTCATCTGTCCCACAAGGGGATGGTACTAAATGATATTTCAGGTCTCTCACAGGTATACAGCCTATGAATTTATTTGGCTAACTTGTTCTCTCCCCTTTAGGATTCATCCTTCACACAGCTGCCATACTGATATTCCTAAAACACAATTCTGACTACATCAGTCCTCTCCTCCCAATTCACAATTCTTCCATGGCTCCCTGTTGTCCCCAGGATGAGAGAAAAACTCCTCAGTCTGGCATTTAAGGTTCTGCATGATCTGCTCACCTACATGTGTAGTCTTAAATTACCTTACTTGGCACAATTTGCTTTTTCCTCAAACTGGCCTGCTAGCTGTCCCCCATATATCGCATTCCATCTCCAGTTGATACTTTTGCATGAATTGCCACGTCTGTCATTAACTCCCTCCCCACTTCTACCTCTAGTTTCATTCACGGATTGACTCAGGTATAGCCTCCTAGAGGAGGCCTTTTCTTATTTCCCCATTAGTTAATACTTTCTTTCTCTTGAAGTTACACTAAATAAGAACATATTTTGTACTTAATTATTTGTATAGGTGTTATGTACCTCTTCCCCTACACTAGTAGAATATGAGTTCCTTGAGGGCAAGGATTGTTGTATACCCGGTGCCTTGTATGTAGTGGGTGACTTATAACATTTGTTGAATTGAATGTTTAAAAATTGTACTCATTGACAATATTTACCTTAAATAGACATAATCAAAGAATAAGAGTACATTATTGGTCCCAGTTCTGCCTTCCACATGAAAACATTTTCCTGGAGCTCAGAAAAGAAACTTCTTTGTCCTCTAACACTATCAGTACTCTGGACAGAAAGGCATCCTGTGGGGGGGGGGTAAGAGGAGAAAGAGGGTTTAAGTGGTGCATCGTACAAGGAACAGCAGCTTCTCCTGATGTGCTTCCTCGGGAAACAGCTGGATCAAGTAATAGCTAATTGTATGAGTGCTTTTAAAGAGGCCTTTGGGGAATACTTACTACAAAAGAGGACAGTATATCTTGGATCAGACTTGGATCAGCTAATATGAACTAGAGAAAGTACAGGGAAAAGGGTGGGTAAGACTGGTAAGCAGAAGAACTGTGCTCATCTCACTATGGAAAATTTATCTAGATCAACTGAAAATCTTTTAATCCTCCATATTCCTTTGTTATTTCTGTTGGCTACTTGAGGAACTGTGCTCTTATGGAAAGAGCCTAAGACATGGAGTCTGAAGACCCAGGAACAGGCAAGAATGGAATGTGTCTTAGCATGGAAATAGAATTGTATGTGGACTGGGTCCAGGATGTTCCGAAATATTCTTAGAGTCTTAAGTATGACAAAACCATTGGTCGCTATTTCTAAGCCCATTCCACATAATCCAGATTATTAAGCACAGATATCTTCAGTGGATTGTTGTTGAGTCATTTTTAGATTGTGTCCAAGTCTTTGTGACCCCTTTTGGGATTTTCTTGGCAAAAAAAAAAAAAAAAAGTATCTGCAAAGATATTGCAGCAGATTCCCATTTCCTTCTCCACCTCATTTTACAAATGGGGAAACTGAGGCAAACAGGGGACTTGCCTGGGGTCACATAGCTAGTGTCTGAGACCAGATTTGAACCTGGGGGTTGAATCTTCCTGACTCCAGGCCCTGCACTCTATCCACCCTAGGGCCCCCTAGCCACCCATTTCCAATGGATACATGTTGTCAATTTGAGATGTAGCATAAGCCACAAGACAGACTAGTAGCTTTGCTCTGCATACTTGCTAATAAAATACACTACAGTATATGAACCTTAGCTCTAAACTGTCTATTGTTCAGTTTTATTTCCATGTACTAATTTACAGAGTAAGACAGAATGAAGTTCAAAAATCTAATTTAGAATGATAAATCCTGTTTATTTGGTGGGACTGGACCGTATTTGTAAAATGAAATAATTTTTTTTCTTTAAAAAAAAAAACACCTACTCTTTTTCTTTGAATTAATTGGTAAGTTTCATAAAGATGGCCAGGTCATCGATGTGCAGAGAAACAGATAAAGAATTTGCGAGAAGAGAATGTTTTTGTAAATTCAAGATAAAAATAGATAAAGTCAGCTTTGATGCAAGAAGAGGAAAGCAGAAAGCTTGCTCAACGTGGAGGAATTGTTTGGAGAAGATAGGCAATAAAATACTGTGAATAAAGGGCAATCATTAGAAACAGGAAGACCTGCCAAGTCCCAAATGCAATATCTACTACCTGTGACTATGAACAAGTCAGTTAAGCTCCTCATATCCCAGGCAGTTCTCTAAGACTGTGAGTTGCAGAGGAACTGCCAAGCTGAATCACTGGTGAGAATTTCCATACAAGAAGTTTCTTACACTCATTCAATCAATGATCCAGTAGAGAAGATCCTTTCGATCACTTAATCCACAAGCCACAAGCATTTTGTTAACTGCCTATTCTCTGTCAGGCACTATGGTAGTTGCTGAAGACCAAAAAGTCAAAAACAACACAGAGCCTGCCTGGAAGGAGCTTATGTTCTACTGGAGGTGGGATGAGGATGAGAAAGTGTTCACAGAGAATTAAATACAGGCTGTACATAAAATAAATTCACTGTGATCGGAGAAGGGGAAAGTTAACAACCAGAGAAATTAGGAAAAGCTTCTTGACTTAATAAGATAAATGAAAAGTGCTTTGCAAACCTCAAAATTTTACATAAATGTTAATTATAATTATTAACATCACCATCATTATTATTTTATTACTATTCTCACCATCATTATGATTTTTTGTTATTCTTATTAAAGAAAGTGGTACATGAGCTGAAATTTGAAGGAAGAAAAGAGTTCTTTCTAGTTCAGTCTAGGCATGGGGTGGGGGTGGGAAAGCCTGTGAAAAGGCAGAAGGGCTGGAAATAAGATTGTCTGAGTAAGGGGACAAGTCAGTAAGCCCACTTGGCTAGAAAATGGAGTGGAGGTTGGGGGCGGGGAGCCTGTAAAGAAAAACGGATCAAATCACTAATCCAAATAAAAGGTTTTTTTTAAATGTATTATTTTATTTTAGAAAATAGTATTTTTTGTAATCTGATTTTTGGGCTCCAAGAAAGTCCAAGCCTATCTTGTGATTTTCCTAACATAATTTGCGTCAGCCTTTTAATGGTACCCGCCACCGCATTGCTGCAGGTCAGGGGCCTGATGGTGACGATGTTCAGTGTTATAATTTGACTTTGGTCTCCTAATTAGGCAGGACTGAAAGCCTAGAGCTGTGGTCCTTCAGGCAGACTAATAAGACAGGAGCTGGAAGCAGACAGCTGTGATTAACCTAACTGGCCACTGGCTGTCATTGTTGTTCCAGAAAAATTCAGGGGAATCTGCCTTCTAAAAGTTACCTCTCCAAGAAGATAATTCTGCAGGCACAATTCCAGGCTAGGGTATATATCCCCACTCTGAGCATGGATTTGCCCATATTTCCCTACACAGCAAGGAAGAAAAGAATCTATTACAATGAAAGCTTTTCTCTTGTGAAGCAGAGGTGTAAAAACTGGAACCTACCAATGTTGTGGTTCTGTTATATTCAATTAAGTCTCTGGTGGTTGGAAGCATGATAGAAATAAGGCCGGAAGCAAAAATTAACCGAAACTTCTAGTGTTGTTCTCTGCATTCCTTCCAGAAGGGCAAGAAGAGAGATTCGTCAGGTTATAGGCTTGTGCACTTGCCTTGGATTCTTTGCAAAAAGCTGCAAAGCATTGTTTTATGATTTGTGAGCAATGAGAAAGGGAAGTGGTGATCATGACAAGCCAGTATGGCTTACTTCTCTCCCTCTTTCCCTTCTTCCTTCCTTCTTTCCTTCCTTCCTCCTTCCTCCCTTCCTCTCTCCCTCCTTTCTTTCCTTCTTTCCTTTGCTCCTTTCTTCATTCCTCCTTTCCTTCTTTCCCACTCTCCCTCTCCCCTCTTTTCCTTCCTTCCTTCCCTTCCTCTCTCTCTCCCTCTTTTTCTTTCTTTTCCTCCCTTTCCATTATTAATCTAGGAAAAAAAAACATGGGAAAGCTATATAGCTAGGACAACTGGATTTTATCAAAAACTTGACAGAGCCTCTGACGATAATCCTGTACACAAGATGAAGTGACATGGGCTATAGGACAGTCCAGTTCTAGTTGACCACTCTTATCAGAAAAGCTATGATTGCTGTCATCTGGAAGCAAACTCTAAATGGGGCTCTGTCTTTGGTTCTGTTCCATTAAACATTTCTTAATCAATGGACTTGAATGAAGGCATGGATGGAACAGTTGACAAATTTGTAAAGTAACAGGAATCTGGGAGGGCTAAGTATTCTAATGAATAAAAGAATTAGGATCTCCATTGCCTAGAGGAAATTAAATGGTGCCAGGGATACCCTGCAAAGCCTAGAGTCAGGAAAACCCAAGTTCAAATATGACCTTAGACTCTTACCAGCTTTGTTACCCTGAGTAAGTCACTTGACTTCTGTCTACCTCTGTTTCCTCAATTGTAAAATGGGAATCACTGTAGCACCTACGTACCAGGGTTGTCTGGGATACAGCGGATGCTACCTAAATGCTTATTTCCTTTCTTCTTTCCCAAAGATCACATTAAGGTAACACAATGGGCTGAGTCTAATAAGATAAGAAATTTAATACAAATTAATGTAGAATGTCACATTTGTGTTCCAAAAGTCCACTTCACAAATACAGACTGAATCCGTGAGCAGGGGGTTGGGGAATACAAGCTGAATGTGAACCAACAGTCTGAAGATGGTAGCCAGGAAAGGTAATGTGATCTTTGGCTTCTTTAAGAGAGACAGCTATAGGGTTCATGATTCTGAAGCCGGTAGTCCCTGGTCAGAGCACATGTAGTACTATGCATAGACTTGGACCCCACATTTGGAGATGAGCACTGGCATTTTGGAATGTGTATATAAGAGAGGATAACGAGCATGGCGAGGGTACTCAAGACCACCAAGTATGGGAGATGTTTAGCCTGAAGAAGAGAAGGGGCCTTGATAACTGTCTCTAAGTATCTGAAGGATTGTCAAGTACACTAGAATTAAGATCATAAATTCAGACTTGGAAAAAATTGTTAAGAGATCACCCAGTCGAGCCCCCTTGGGGCAGAGGAATAGACAGGATCAATTTTCTTGGTGCCGGACAATGAATGGAAGGTAGACAGAAGCAAAGCTGAGTTCAATATAGAGGACTAGATGACAGATTGTCAGGGCTATTGTCAAAGGCATTCATGCTGTTTGTATGGTTTGGATGAGATGATTTTCAATGGTTTTTTTCCCCCCCAATACCATGATTCTGTGATCCTTTATCCTCATTAAATGGTCATTCAGCCCTGCCTGAAGAACTCCAAAAGGGAAATGAATTCTGTCTAGAGGAGACACAGTACATGATGGACAGCTTGGAATTGGACGGACAGTTTTCCTTGCGTCAACTTGAAATCTGCCTCCTTGCAGCTTCTGATGCTAGTTCTGCCCTCTGGGATCACATGGAACAATTATAATCCCTTTTCCACAGGATAGTCCTTCGAATACTTGCTATCCTGCCCCCATGTAGTCTTCTTCTCCCTTATTCCTTTGATTTCTTTGACTGTTGGATGGAATGATCTGAAGACTCTTCTCTATCCCAATCACCCTCTACCTACCCCACACACTTGTCACCTCGTTAGTGTCTTTTCTACAGCATGACATCCATGGACAAAATACTCCAGATATGGACCCAAATAGGGCTTTTTTATTTTTGCTTTCTCCTCTTTTTTGCTTTATTGCGATTTGATTTCTGCCATATTTCTATTTGGTGTTTCAGGTGATTTGTGATACTACTTCTTGTTGTGTTTTAGCCACTTGCAGCTTTAGGGCACCACCACCAACCGTGATTTATAGGAAAAGATGCCTATTTGCTTACTTTTTTTTTTCTTACAGCTCACTTTCTGAGTGGGAGAGAATCTCCCTTCATAAAATGAGAGAGGTGAGTTAGAAGACTGATAAAGAGCCTTTCCTAATATTTCCATTATTCCAGGTTATCAGACCTCACCATTAGCTCCAGAAGGCGGCATTTTGAAAAGTGATTCCCCTTGCATTTGAAAATATCAGCCAATTTGTGTTACTTATTATCACCTGGGAAACTCAATGTCTCATACGATCTGACATTACCAAATAAATACTCTCCATATGTCACACACACACAGGCAGATATCACTATATAAAGTGATATGTGAATGTGTCTCATGTTGTAGTTCCCTGTGTGTTGCTCTCTAGGTAGTTCCCTATGATACCTAGTCTTAGGTCCATTTTTTCTCTGTCTACCAGTAATACTAAAATTTTTTTAAAGAATGTTTTACATAAATATCTAAGCATAAATATTAATTATTTATATTAATATTAATTAATAATGTTAATCTATCAGAACAAAATGTGTAATCTACCAAATTAAAATTCAACATTTGTTAAGAATCTACTGCCTCCCTTGGAGAGACTTAAATCAACTGTTGCTGAGTGAAATGAGCAGAACCAGAAGATCACTGTACACTTCAGTGTTGTATGAAGAGGTATTCTGATGGAAGTGGAAATCTTCAACATAAAGAAGATCCAACTCACTTCCAGTTGATCAATGATGGACAGAAATAACTATACCCAGAGAAGGAACACTGGGAAGCGAATGTAAATTGTTAGCACTACTGTCTATCTACCCAGGTTACTTATACCTTCGGAAGCTAATAATTAATGTGCAACAAGAAAATGGTATTTACACACATATATTGTATCTAGGTTATATTGTAACACATGTAAAATGTATGGGATTACCTGCCATCGGGGGGAGGGAGTGGAGGGAGGGAGGGGATAATTTGGAAAAATGAATAAAAAAAAAAAAAAAGAATCTACTGCCTCAGACACTTACTAGCTGTGTGACCCTAGGCAAGTCACTTTACCCTGTTTGCCTGAGTTTTCTCATCTGTAAAATGAGCTGGAGATGGAAATGGCAAACCACTCTAATATCTCTGCCAAAAAACCACAAATGAGGTTATGAAGAGTTGGACATGACAGAAAGATTTACTGACAAGAAAAATGTGCAAAACAATGTAAATGAATACAAATACCCAGATACAGGTAGGGAGTTTACTGACTGCTCTGTGGTCATTCCCTATATAATGTAGCCCTTATTTTCCCCAAACTTGAGTAAAACAAGCATCGTGAATCTCTTAACTTTGAGTAACAACTTTCCAAAGGCATGTTCATTGTTCCCGGCTCCTCTGGGCAGCTTTGCATTAAAAGCCTTTGAAGATTGTTCCCTTCAAGTTTTTTGCAGTCTTGTTCATGAGAAAGACCTGGATATTTCCAAACTAGTCCCGCAGAAGATGCAGATTTGCCTTCATAGCATTCATAGCATATGAATACTTAAGAGTTTCAGTACCTTGACTCTTAAGGACAGAAAGTGAAGGCAAGGAAAGTTAGCCATTACTGGACTTAACACTGGCATATATTCAATCAAATGACTGCCCTTTTCCATTCAAAGAAGGGTTTCATACTCGCTTAGATGTCTCTTTTAATTGGAATTCTTTATCCGCTTTTTAAAATTTTTCAATATATTTCTCTTTCTACTCTTTACCTGATAGTTTGAGATACTACAAATCTCCATTATATGGTCTGTGAAGCAACTATTCCTTTATCATGGTTAGATAAACTATACTCAGATTTCTGATGGTTTCTCCAAATCTAAGCTCATCCCAAAGTAGCTTAAAAGGACACTTAATCTTATTAACAAGGTTTTCAAACACATCCATTTTTTTTTTAAATCGGAACCTCCAGAATACTACAAGGGGAATGACTCTTCATACTACTTTCATTTGACCTACAGCTCTCCTTTAGAACCAACCCATTGCTGCTTGGCTAGAAGCCTAATGCTCACTCCACGACTATGTTGGAGGTTCACAGTATAGACATTCACATTCCTGGAGAAGGAAGCGATGAACTTGATTTAGCAGATTCTCAAGGAAAGTTACTGTATGCTATACACTTTGCTCTAGATAAGAGACAGTCCTTGCCAAGAGTAACTACAATAGCAGTGATGGTGGTAGTGGTAGTAGTAGCAGCAGCAGCAGCAGCAATAACTCACATCCATATATGTTTTAAGGTTTGCAATATGCTACCCATTCACTATCTTCTGTGACCCTTGAGAAGACTGGAATCTAGAAAAGGTGATAGGAAGGAAGTCGAAAAGAAACAGAAGGTTACTTGTTTCATTGGTTTTTATTCCCCACTTTTGAGAAGGAAAAAACCCTAGCATTTCCAGTGCTTCCTTTTGCCCTGGTGAGACTGAAGATTTCTTTCTCCATCTTGGGCATCAAATTGCCAAAGTATGTCTCTAAGTAAAGAATAATATTTATCCTGACAGGAAGGAATCCTGATTTAAGTCCTTATAAAAATGGAGTCCATTTAGCCAAAGCATATAAAGTAATTTTATGACATTTCAATCTGGTTCTATAGGTATCTGTTTTTAGAATAGGCTTGCTGTTCCCTACAAATGGATAAACTGTAGTTTACGCTAATAACAGGGACCAACTTTCATTTCCAGCCTCACTTTTTCATGTTGAAGGCTCACAAAAAACATTTCCATATGCCAAATTATTCTCAATATTCAGTGTATTAGTCAAATAGCTCAATATGAACTGCATGAGGATCTTCAGATACAAGTATGGTTGAATTTCCCAAATTGCATTTTCAATGAAAGATGTTTCAGGCTAGTGACTCAGATCTTGACAAACGAGGCACGACATTCATTGGTTTTAATTTTTTCCCCCTATTGTGATAGAAATACATAATGACAGAGCCTAACTAATGTGAAATTATTCAGCAGTGGAGGGAAAAAAATGCAGTGAGACATTCCACGTCCCAGTTCCAGTTCTTAAACCCATCTCATGGGTTTTTAAGTTGAGAATTACTTAATAGAACTTGGGAAACTTCCTAATTCTCTGAACGAGACAAGAGTTAAAAATCATAACCCCTTATTAATTTTTCCACGCAGCTTCGATCCCAAACAGTTCAATTCTTACAGCAAACTGTAAATATTTTCAAAGACAAGTGGTACAAAGGACCACAAAAGAGCTAGGGAATAGGCACGTCAGATACCGGTGGCCTTAATCTTGTGACTGTTACATGAAATTCATTGACTATGGAAGAGACCTTTGGAGGTCACCTCATTTCCCTTCCTGCCTCTGGATCTCTCAGAAAGTCCTTTCTTTTATCTCTCCTGCTACAATCTAACGCCATCGCCTTCTCATTAGAGTCTCAGAGAAGATCATGAACAGCTGATAATTCTCTTCTGAAATTATAACCTTTCAACTTCTGTACCTATTTCCCTGATGTGTCCTTAATGAGATTTCCTAATTTTCTTCACCAATTATCTGAAGACCCGTACCTTGCCATCAGAAAATGTTAACAAGGCTGCAATATTGACGATCTATGAAGGGCCAGTCCTCTTTTCACACAGGCATCACTGCCAGTGGAGACCTCTCGAGGCCTAGCCACTATATAAACATGTACAGTTTTAATCAAGGGGAAAGTGCCATTTAATGGGAACTGCTTAGCACATGGATTCTTCAAGGAAATTCCTACTTCGCTGTATACATTTATAAAATAAAAAATATAATATAATATATTTTATTTTATATTTTTAATATTTATTTTATTTTATTAATATTATTTTATAATATAAAAATGGATAAATAGCAAGCTCAAGATTCTGTCCGATTTTCTGATCTGGTAGGTCGCAAAACGTTGCCGGCGAAAAAACATAGCCCTATGCTAACCTACAGATTAACACCATCACTAAAATTCACCTGTTGTGTTATCGTATATTAATATAGAATTATTACTATCTGTCCTGTAGTTCCAAATTTTATAAGAACACTCACAGTTCCTAATTCTTCAGCCAATCAAATAACTCCATTACAGTTTAGATTCCACATCTCTTTACCCCCCCCCCATATAAAAAGGATGAAAAAACTGTTCTCTTTCTCTCTAATGGACTTATCTGACTCAGCTCATAAGAGGAGTGGATTAAATTTTCTGACCAGTGTTAACCAAATGTCCCTGGGAAAGTAGATGCCTTCAACCAGTTTTCTAGATGGTCATTGTGTTTCTATGTGGTCACTGCATTTCTTATAAGTTGGTTTATCAGCTCCAGTGCTTTTGTTATATTATATAGTAATGACAGCTATTTGCTATTCAGGATTTTGGAGAAAATAACTTGCATTATTGAGGCAAAAGAAGTATTTACTATTGTTTTCAAGGGGGAGGGGTAGAGAATTTGAATTCCTGAGTGAAATTACTCACACATGTAATTGAAATAGGAGAAAAAATAAGTTCCTTATTGTAATTCATATGGGTGAGTTGGCTCAACATAATGTTTCTTTGGAAGCCAAACTCTGGAAACATTTTGATTGTTTTAGAGCTTTGATTAAATGAAATTTAATTTTACAGTTTCAGTTTGTGATCAAATATTGCACAACTTCATAAGTGCTAGTCAAAAGAAAGTATAAATTTGTGACTTCAGCAAAACCCAAATTGACAATTTCAGAGAAGTTGGAATTTATCTGCTCTGGGAAAATGCTTCATACTGGACCTTCACTGTTGCTTTACACAGCCACAGACTCATCCCTTTTGGCAGCCGATAAGTTGTGTTATGACAATCTAATCGGTAAACATCAGGGAAATTGGAATAGGCCATAATCACTAGCCTGACTCTTGACTATATAAGTGGGTGAGCTACTTAGTTCTGCCCTACACTTTGATGCTTTAGGCATTCCTTCAGCCATGCTCTACACCTTCTCATCCTGTTTGCTTCTTATTTGTTTTTGCCACAAACTTCCAGAAAGGAGCTGAGGTCGCTCTTCTCTTGTTCTGTTAGTATTTCAGTATTTGTTGAATTATTTGTTGGTTCTCATTCTTGTTAAGTGACTGGTCCATATGATTCTGTTGTCATATATATCCTCGTTAATGACTTTCACCCCCATTTTCCAAGCACATATCATCAAGGGTTACAGCTTACTCACATATATTTTGTCACTTCCAAAGCCCTTTAGGGGTATTCACCACTTTGGAGATTGCACTGTTTCATCCATTGTTAGGAAAATACTGTAGTACCAGACAGTTTCCTGCATTCATTGGAAAACATAGCATAATTTCCAAAATGGAATTTGACTTCCTATTATTCAATTATCGGTCCAATAAGTTGTCTTTTCGGCATCGTCATACAGGCATTTGCCTAAAAACTTCCCATGCATTTCCATGCATAATATAAGCAGTGTTTTCATCCACTTTGTTGATATATGTGAATGGTTAGATTACTGTCTTTCAGATTGCCATGAATTTCTCTGAAGTGGTTTTGTAGAATTCTGAGAATTAACAAAATTAGTACAATGACATCAATGAATAGGAGCTTGTGAAAAATGTCACCATAATAACCTCTCTATATTTGGATCTTACATCTTCCATAACCCTGGAAAATATCTTTCGCAAACATACATGTTTCCATATTTCATACCTGACATGATAACAAAGCTCACTGTTTCATAGTAAAAAGTCAGTCAACTAATTGCAAAAGGAATCTTCACTCATTTAACTGGCTTTGTGAAGAAATATAACTTTGTTTAATCCATATCTTATACTCAAGGTTTTTAAAATGTCAAGGCAGATTGATGCATGGTACCTTTAGGCCAAAGGGGACCGTGATACAGTAAAGGTTACGAACCCCTGAATTAGAGAGATTAAAGTGATTGAATGACTGGGATCAAGGTGTGGTATGATGTCAGCTTTCCCTGGAAGTCTCCAGAATAGGATCTGACTTTGGTCTTGTGTTATTTAAATTTTTTACCAACCATCTGGATAAAGGCATAGACAGCAGGCACACTCATCAAATTATATATGATGCAAAGTTGGGAGGGATAGCTGGCACACTGAATGAATGCTAAAGTCAAATATAAAACCAAGACAATGCTAGATCCAACAAGTTCTTGAGAGTGAGATTATTTTCCCTAGAAAAAAGGCTGGATGGAGAGGAGAAGATAATTACATGACAAGAAAGCCATTCTTAGATGTAGGAAATGCTGACATATGAAAGAAGGATCAGTTCTGCTTGAACTGAGGGAGCCCAATCAGAAGCAACAGGGAGCAGTTGTAAAAAGACAGACTAGCACTGAGAGCTTTCCATTATTGAAGGAGCTGGTTTGGCAGGCGGTGGGGTCCCCTTCATTGGAAGTCTTCAAACAAAGCCTTGATGCCTGCTTGTTGGGTTGTAGAAGATACAGGTGTGACCAGGTACCTCCTGCAGTCCTTTCTAAATAGAAAAATCTGTAATTCTATGGTACAGTGTATAAAAAAGCCTCTATAGGCTGTTCCTTGAAATTGCCATTCCTTTGAGGAGAGGGAAATTTGACATGAATTGTCAAGGCCTTGTTGCCTTTGCTACTGTTAGTCTCCAGGCCTGGAACTACCTTTCTCCCCCAAACCCCCTCCACATGATTCTAAAATTTCAACAGATCAATCCTAATGCTTCCTCTTGTGAGAAGTCATCTTGATCCCTCGGTCACTAATGGTCTTCTCTGCCTCAAACCTTCCAGATTGATCAGTTTGAATCTATCTCAATAACTTATCTATAATTGTCCAACACAAAGAAATCTTTGTATATGTGGGGACTACAATTCCTTGAGGGTAGGAACTATATCATTTAGACTTTGTACCGCCATCTCGTGCCAAGTGCTAAGTGGTCTAGTGGATAGAGCGGTAGACTTGAAGAAAGGAAGCCATCAGTTAAAATCCTGCCCAAGACACTTGCCTGTCGTATGCCTCCAGGCAAGACATTTAACCTCTCTGAGACTCAGTTTCCCCATTTTTAAAATGGAGATAATAATAGCACCTCCCTTCCTGGGTTCTTATCAGGATCCAGGAAGATAATTTTAGGGAAGCACTTTGCAGACATATACAAATGCTAGCTATTACTATTGTTATTATTAGCCTTCCTCATCCCTCCTCCTAATGTTAATGATTCTGACCATCCTCCTACCACTGAAATCCCTTTGTCTTCATTTCATATATATATATATATATATATATATATATATATATATATATATATATATATATATATAATATTTCTTTCTTTCTGTACATCTCCTCAATCAAACCTCAAACAGAATGTAGCCAGTTTAAAGGCAAGTGTTTTTGCTTCTGTGTCTGTGTCCCCCTCACCCAGCAGATCAGGCTCTGGCACAAAGGGGACACTTAATAAAGGCTGATTGAATTGAACTGACTTATTGCATAATAAATATTCTTTGATTGAATGGAATTAAATGATAGATGAGACTTGTTTTGCTCATTGGTCTTTTTTGTGGAAGTTGGCTGGGAAAATTCCTAGAATTGTAAGAACTGGGAGGAGACTTAGAGAACATCTTGTTGAATCCCCTCATTTTACCAAGAGGGAAAGTGAAGTCCAAAGACCACACAGATAAGCAATGAAAAGAGCTGGGACAGGAATCCAATTCTTCTGTCTGCTTAGTCTTCCATTCCTCCATAGTAGCTCTTTTATTCTGTTCTAGATTTAGATCTTAAATTCAATGTTAGAGCACACGATTTGAATTTTAATTAAGTGTCATGGTGTATTACTCCTTTCTCCAAGTCCACCAAGCTTGCTAGGTAGTAGTAACAACCATAATTCTAAAAATTCATCCTTTCCCATCTCCTAGCAGAGAGTCAGTGGGCCATGGGCATGGGAATTGGGCACATACTATTTGACAGGGCTAACAGATATGCTGGTTTTGATAAATTACACTTCTTTGTTATAAAGAAAAGTTTCATTAGAGCAGAAGGAGTTCATTTGGGAAGTGATTGTGATATGAAAAAGAGTACAATAAAATTTTATATTAAAGAAAATGGAAGCTGAAACTCTATTAATTTTTGCTTTCAGAAAACTCAGCTTAGGGGTATTATTTATTAGAGAATATTCCCGAAATTGGAGATGAAGGCTTGATTTTAATTCTTCCCATGACCTTGGCTTTTATTGGGCTGAAGTTTCTCTCCACACAATGAGGTTCATAGCCCTACTTTGGCTTTAGAATTGGGCTTCGAGGATCTCTGAGACCAAAAGGAATTCATGACATAATGGTTGGCCTGATGATGAGTTTCCCAAATGAAGCTAGGCTCAAGGAAACACAAGTCCATGTCTGGGCCCAAGATTGGGAGGGATTGTTTGTTTTCTGCTGGTGTAGCTTTTGAGAACCCAGGCTTACTTTGACACTCTAATGAGCCACTGAAGGAGGATGTCAGGGGAAAGATCAGCCTTTTAAGTCACAAATTTAACAAGCAGGAGGATTTGTAACATCATATGAATCTTTATAGTGAGGGGCTTAAAAGGAACCTTAAAAAATTTCCCGCCCCAAAGACTGGATTTAAAGACTTTGGAATGTTATGACTTTTGGCAATTACTGTAATTAAATGCAATCTACGGGAAATCATTAGCTTGATCTGAAGTTTCTGTAGGGAGAGGGAACAAATGAGTAATGTGGTAGTTTTGTACATTGAGTGACCCATAGAACTGACATTCCGGTTGGTTGTGTGCTATTTCTTTAATGAAGGGGAGCAGCTCTTTTAATTAGCCAGGGCCCATCTGTTTTGAGCACAAATGGCATTTAGTGCAACATGGACTAAAACAACAAGATGGATTAATTTTGGAGTGCAAATGGCAACCTGAAGTGACATAATTACAAGCTTCAGTCCTCTTGGATATAGCTTAGAAACCACCACTAAAGTCAGTATTACTCTGTCCTATCCTCAAGGGTAGAGGTGACCCCAGCTCCTGAAGGCTCTGCCCATGAAACAAAGCCTCAAAGAGACCGTACCAGTGCGCAAAGGCCATGAGCCCAGGCCCGGTGGAACATGCAGTTTGTCTTCTAGGGCCCAGTCTGCCCAATTCAGTTTTAGAAAAGATGAGCTGCAACTTCCCAACTAGAAGATTCTCTGACCCTACACCTGTCCCTCACGGTCACCTTGCCTCTGCTTTAAGACCTCTGATGAGGAGGAACTAACTACCTCTCAAGAGAGCCCATTTCATTTTCGGATGACTTTCATCGTTCAGAAGGTTTTTCTGATGTTAAGCCTCATCTGTCTCCTGTCGCTTCTGGGTCTACCCTCTGGGACCGAGCCGAACAATCTCTTCTGAATAGTGATAATAACAAGAACAAGAAGATAGCATTTTAGACCCAAAGCACCTGATGCATTATTTCGTTTGATCCTAGCAAAAACCCTGGAGGTAGGTAATATTAGGCCCATCATATAGATGAGGAAACTGAGACTGAGAGAGCTTAAGTGACTCACAGCTAACAAGCGTCTAAGGTAGAATCCAAACTCAAATCTTATTGATTCCAGGTCTAACACACTATCCATTACTCTATCTGCCAATCCCTCTGCCAATGCCTTCAACTATTGGAAGACAGAATCCACTGCTAAGGGTTCATTTCTTCAAGCACTCTATTTCCTTCAGTTGTTCCATGTAAGGAACAATCTCTGGTGTCCTTATTATACCAGTTACTCTCCTCTGCATGCTCTCCAGCTTGTAACCATCCTCCCTACAATGTTGTATCTAGGACTAAACATAGGGCTACCTCCAGATGAGATCTGCCATCAGGATTCCTGTCTCTCTTGTTCTCATTTCTGTTGGTCTAGGATCAGATTTGTGATCTTCCTCAAGGGTGGCGTAAAGTACCCAGAACCATCTGCTGGGATTAGACTCTGGTTATTTTCCCATCGCTCACAGAAGGCTCCTCCGTGGAGCTTTTTGTCATTTCTTTTCCCAGTTTCCTCTTTACTTGACATGGATACTTGACGTGATCCCCTATCCTAGGTTACGTCCTCTCTCCACCCTCCTACCAGGCACTGATTCCTTTAACCAACTGTGTCTCGGATTACTGAATCCTCAGGACCTTTACTGTTAGGTATCCTCTTTTCCTGACTCCCCCCCCTATTAGTGACTTCTTTTCTACAGAGTAGAACATTTGGATTCCTTCTTCCCTTTTCAGCAATCAGAGCTATGGGCCTGGCAAGCAGTGTTTGCATTACCTAAATAAAGATTTTATAAATGACACTGAGCTCTTCGCCAACCAAGCAATTCATTCATTCCTTCATTCATTTACTCATTTGATCTCAAAGTAGAGGTTATGACATATACAGTGAGGGATTCTGATTCCTGATGGGACAATAAGAAGGAAGGATGGTAGGAAGGAAGGCTAGAAGCAAGAAAGGAATAGAGAAAGGAAGGAAAAGGAGGAAAGGTGAGAGGAGCAATGGAGGGAAGAGGTAAACAGTAAGAAAATAAAGAAAAAAAGACAGAAACAAAGTGAACTCCCTAGTAACTTGACTGTCGAGTAACATAGGAAGATTGTACCTGCTAAGCCTCTATTAAGCAAGAGAGAAAGATGAGTTAGGAAGAAAAGAAGACTAGAAAGCAAAAGAGAAAGGGAGAAGCTGGATCTGAAGAGTTGATTAGATGTTTAACTGTCTCGTGTCTACAGCCTAATGCAACTGTTATAAAGCAAGGGACTCTGTCTTTTGCTCTTCCTTCCCAATCCTTTCTGGCTAGGATTTCAAGGTGATTATTAGTAAACCCATTTAATAGTCCTCTCCTATACCCCAACCCCTCCAGCTCACCCATCTGTCATCTATTCTTCTTACTTCCAGCTCAGGATTGCTAAGTTCCACTGGACCACTTGGGTTTCTATGAGAATAGGCTGCCTTATCCCAGGACCAAGGTCCCTGGTGATTTCCACATGCCGTTTTCGCATTAAGAATGGATCAGTACTCCTGATAATATTTGTCCTGGGATGTCTGTGACTTATATTTTGAGTCCAAATCTTGAGCCTATGGAAGAGATTGGACTTGCTCCCTAACTAAATCATCAACCTTGATGGAGCTTGCTGTGGGATTTGCTTTCCAGTGTGTACAACAAGCCTATGACAAAGGCCTGTCCAGATACTTGGTAGAAATACCACGTGAAGCTGTAAACCAGAAACCTCATGCATTTCACATGGTTTGCCAGCCTTTCTGTCTAGGATCTCAGTCCACCTTAGTTTGTCTTTTATTTTCCTTCACTGCTGGAATGTATGCCCTGCTTTGGAAATCCCAGCTGGGTTGGAAATCCCATTGGGAACCCATGACCTGGGTAGATCCACAGTACTGGTTATCTTTGTTAACTGCAAGACTCTCGTCATTCCCCATTATCAGCTGCTACTACAGCAAAAAACAAACGGTAAGTTCTTAACTCTCCCACTGAGGGTTTGGAATGTAAAGTTCAGCTATATTAGTAGTCTAGTTGCTGGATTGCTGTGTGAGCTTGGGTAGTCGCTGTCCCTCTTTGGATCTTGGTTTTTCTCTCCCCTTTTTCCTCTTTGCCTTCTTTGCAGGGGTATTTTAAAGACAATAAATCCAGAGCACTTCCACATGTGCTTATGTAAGGTTATACATTTAGTGAAGGGACTCTTCACTCTTCTTGTGTCCTGGCCTCTTTTGGCAGTCAGTCTGGTAAAGTTTATGATCTTCTTCTCAAAATTATGTTTTTAAACAAGTGTAGGTGATGATAAACTTCTGTTAGAATAGAGCTTAGTGAAAATGAAGCTGCATTTTAATTTTTCCCCCATCCAAGTTCACAAACTCCTTAAACTCTATCTACACATTTTTTGCCGGGGTTGGGGGTATCTGTGGACTCCAGGTTAAAAACCCCTGACTTAGAGCTGCAAGAGATCTTAGAGACAGATAATCTAGTCTGAACCCTCATTCTCTAGATGAAGAAACTGAAGCTTAGGGAAGGAAGGTAACATAAGAAATGTTTAATAGAGAATTATCATTAATTATTATGATTAATCATGATTCATCCAAAATACTTTCTCTTTTTCTTCCCAACCAACATTTATAGAGCACTTTAAGAGGTATGAGGCAATTTTCTCCCAGCATCCAGTGTTATTATCCCTACTTTGCAGAGGAAGAAACCGAAACTCTCAGAGTTTGTGACTAGCTCATGAACCATAGATAGTCCGTATGGAAGGTGTCACTGGTATCTGCTGACTTCAAGGGCAGCACACAGTTCAACATACCAACTCTGCCTTTAAAAAAAAAACAAACAAACCAAAGACGTGTCGATTTCATATACACCAATACACACATATGCATACATCTTTCAAAAAATCTATCTTATACTCATCGATCAGCTTCAGCTTCACATCATTACATCACACTTTTTCATAGCTGACTTTTAGTTCTAGATATTTTGGCTGAATGTTACTCCTCTTCGTACTAATTCTCCTGTATCAATTAGGTCAAACTTAACCTATCCGGGACAGTGTATTTATTACCAACTTCACGGTTTAGATTTATTTAGATGGTTCAAAGCCTGTAAGTGTTGTAAATGCACATCATGACAATCTGGAGAATTAAAGGGGAAAATTTCAGTGTCGAATATCCTAATAGATTTCCCATCGTTGTCAAGTGATAATCCACCTCTCCTCTATTTCTAGCCTTTCAGACATCTTCTAGACTTAGTCATACATTATGTACAGCTCCTGCCTCTGGCACAGATGGAAACAAAAGTCAAGAAGGATCAGCATTAGGATGAGCTGTGAGTCAACTCATTTTGTCATTTGGACCAGAAAGCCAAACAGTAGGTTCAGTGACAGTTGAGAAAGAAAGGGACTTGACAAGTCTGCCCACCCATCAGGACATGCAGGGGGTGGTAATTTGTGCCAGAGGTCATGAGTGTCAAAACTCCCTGTCGCCATCTGAACATTTGGATGCTGTGACAGTCACTGGACACTATCCAACTGATGGGGCCCAGTGAATGGGGAAGTACAATTGAGCTCGATGCCATGGATTTATGTATTATGCATGTATGTTTTTGTATGTCTGTATGTATTTCCACAAGCCTGGCAACTGGGATGATGTACAGTATAAATAGTTCCTCTTTCTAAAAAAAAATCACCTCCCTGAAAAACCCAAAGAGACAATTCTGTTGCACTACTGCTATGAATGAAGAGAGCATCAAGGGTGGATTGTCACTGCCCCAGGATCCCCCTATCCCCATTATTTGCATTTATATTTTACAGCTGAGTAACCATCACCAAATCTCACACTGTACACTTAGAAGCAGTTAAAAATCCTTCCTCTTCACTCCCCTCTGCCACCCATTCTTCTCCTGGCAGCATGCTACACTGTTTCTGTCGGGCATCTTGGGATCAGTATTCCCTCTGGGGCCCAGCTGATCAGTATGTTGTTCAGATGACAGTTAGCTGAGCTGTAGCTGATGGGGGCAGAGCACAAGTCCAGTGTTTTTGTTTGACCTGACAGGATCTGGTTAGGCCGAAATCAGGAGGACAGGAGATGATTCTGCCTACCCCCAAGGGAGATTGAGTGGCAGCAAGGTGGAATTTCCTCAACTTTGTCATCGAATGAAATCTGTTCTTTGGCAGCCACATTTAATTGACCGTAGTTAGTCCCGTATACTGTAGAACACCCTCTGTGCAGTGACTTCATCTGTGAGAATCACTCCTTTTTACCCCATCTCTCAGTAGCTCAAGTTCTTCCAGTGCCAAAGCTCTGCTCAAGATTGTTACATTAGAAGATCCCCTAAGTTTTCAGTCTAATCACTCTACATAGATGAAATTTATCTTAGAAATGGGCTTATAACTACATTCCCGCTAGCAAGCAATAGCCCCAGTTATGGAAGGAATGCAAGTGTAACTGGAAAAGGAGAGGGAAAGGATGGTTACGTAGCCATAGTGAAGGACAATAGTGAGCCAGCCAAGGGTGTCCCTGCTAGGCATAAGAAAGTAAAACACTGAGGCGCAGGCCTCTAGTGTGGTGAATGAATACTCTATGGAAAGGTGTATATGTCAGCTAGGGAAATAGCAGGATGAGAGCAGCATGGAAGAGTAAGGTATTGACTTTTTTAAACAAGTGAAAGAAGGTACCCATACCCATGACATCGTGGATCCAGTAAACGGTCCAAGTATGCAATTCAATTCAATTAAAAAAAATTATTAAGTACCTACTAGATTTAGAGCACTGCACTAGTTGTTGAAGATACGATGCGGATACAAAAATAAAATGGGCCCTGAACTGAGGGATTTTCCATTCTACTAAGGAAGATACAATATGTACGCATAAGGAAAAATGAATAAATACAAAATCATTTCAAGGGAAAATGAACACAAAGAATTGGAGCTAAGAAGCCTTTGTGTAGGAGGAGACACCTGCATTGGGTTTAGAATGAATCTAGGCAGAGGTCAGAGGATAAGAGTACTATCTAGACCAGCAGGAAGGGAAGACTTATACAAAGGCAAAGGCATAGAAGCAAAAGATGGAAGTCAGCACTTAGTTCAGAAGGTTGGTTGTACTGAAATAGGCCGTGTGTGCCGATGAGTAATAGGAAACAAGACCCAAAAGCTCAATAGGAGCCAGATGGTGAGAGTCTTTAAATGCCTGACATTTAAATAATACTTCACTGGTCAATTCATCACCAATCACTAGCTGGTTTTTCTGAACACAGCAAATTCCAACGTTCATTCTTGTCCTTTATATCCCACTAATGTGGACTACCCCTGGAGAGAGGAGACAGACAGTTTTTTTTAAAGGAACTAAAATATGGCTAATCAAAATGCAGTGTAATCTTAGTGATAGTAAGTTTCATGCTGTTCTTTATCAATGATTCCCTAAGCTCTAACTCACATCATACGGTAAAGCTCACCAGCATGTGGTAATTACAAGGAAAAAGTACATCCCTTAGCCTAGATGAGATTAAAAGAGGTGAAATTGGGAAGCTGCTAAAATCTAAAGATAGACAGAATTGATGAACCCAAGGTCATTGAAAATCTTCACTTAATGCAAATCCCTAAATGGATGACACAAACAATACCAATGTCTCAAATGATTTGAAGTGGAGATAGACATGGTTAGACTGGCATTTTGGAAAGCCCTTTTGAGCCTGACAACGTGAATCTAACTAGCAGAGTAGAATATTAAAGCAGAGTAACTCAAAAAAGCTGGAACTTTCTATAGCCACAATGAATGATGGTATTCTCCTGCAATATTTGAGGGAAAGTATTTAAAAACATTCTGTAGTCTTTATACAACAGCACATGAAGAGGCTTTGCCACAGTGAAAAGCAGAGGAAGAAAATTGGAACTATCAAGGGATAATCTTAAGGACATGTGCCAGACATCACTATGACAGAAGTAACTTGAAAAATCTACTGAAGATCTGAATGGGGAAAAAAAAAAGTCTGAGGGAAGGTATTGGAAAGTTACACCAAAATTTGGCTAGGATGGCTAGCAGAAAATACAAGTGCCATATCACACCATTAAAAGCAGCATAAAACAAAAGGTGTGAAGTAGAATCCACCAGATGGAAATAAATATACCACAGATTCTAGACTCCCCTAATCAGTGATTGAAATCAAAACTAAAAAGATTAAGATGAGTCAAAAGAGTTCAAGGAACAAAATCCACAATTCGCACCAGTCAAGAACTTTGCTAGAGACTAACAAGGAAAAGAAATAAGAGGAGAGAGAGAAACTGCAAAGAAGGAGAATGGGCAATTTCTGGTCATCTACATGGTTTCGAGAAGTGCAACGTAATGAAAATACAAGTAGGATCAGATGAGAAACATAAAGTATCCAAATTGTTAATATGATAAATAACAGAGCAGAACTGATTGAAATCTACTTCTTTGAAAAAGTAGTTGGGCTAGATAAGATCCATAATTATTGGGCCAAATTCTTCAGAGTAGTTGCCTGAATAACTAGAAAAGTAATTTACCAGCTTCTATGCAGTCAGGAACATTTACATATTATTCAGGCAATAATATGCTGACAAAGAAACGTAGAAAAATGGCTGAATCATGCAGGGACATGTATAGGAATTCTGGAGGAGGTTCGTGCCATAGGAAATTACAGAAGGGCTATCCTTAAGGAAGCTGGACTTAGCAGATTCAGATTATGCAAGAAAAACAACAAAAACCAAGTAGTACATCCCTGCAGGCTGCAAAAGTTTATCATCTATGGAATACCTAGCAAAGCATGCCCTGGTGGCTAGAATTACACACTAGAAGTTCACTATCTTTCACAGACTGACAAATGACAAATCTTCATGCTACAAATGAATATCTTAAAATATCATTGATAGTTTCACCTATAAGGGTATAGGAACTGGAGCTTATCACTGACTAAATAATGATCCATAAAAATAATTTTAAAATTTAAAACAATTTAAAGAAATGTTACCCTGCCAAATATTTCTAATCTCTAATAAATAGAGGATGAAAAGCTTTAAAAATATGCTGACCTGGCAAAAGAACTGAAAACCCCATGGGAATAGGATGAGGTACAGATCATAGCCTGTATACTAGTAGAGTTTCACTAAGGGTGGTTCCAGTGAGCCAACAGAAAATAAGCTTATATCCCTCAATCCTTTTATTTAACTACAAAAGCATTTTTTTTATTCATGGGTACAAAAGTCCACAGAACAGTAAACATAAAATAACAGCCTAAGAACATGTCCTTGCACCATTTCTATTTGAATTCCCCTAAATAAGATGAGAAGAATGAGATTACCACAGCAACATATACTTGCAGAACAGCAAAATGGCTGCCTTTGGCTATTACAAAGGTCCAAACAAAAACTCAGATGACATTTTTCATTTCCTTTTTTTAATGAACAAAAATCTACCTTCTTTCCCTACCCCTTGTTCCCCATTGAAAAAGAAAGAAAAACAACTGTTATAAAAATACTTTTAGTCAGGTAAATGAATTCCTGCATTGGCTATGTACAAAAATGTGTCTTACTTGGCACAAATGAGTCCGTCGCTTCTCTGTTAGGAGGTGGGTAACAGGTCTCATAGAGTCCTCTGGAAATGAAGTTGATCTTTGCATTGATTCTTAAATCTTTGAGAGTTATTTGTCTCTACTCTGTGATTATAATATAAACGATTCTCCTGGTTCTGCTCACTTTACTCTGTATCAGTTCATCTGCATCTTTCCAGCTTTTTGGGAAACAGTTCCTTTCATCATTTTCCTTCAAACCACGAATGTTTCATTATATTCATCTAGCATAAATGACGGGCTCCTCTTTAATCTTTAGTTCCCTGCCACCATAAAAAGTTGCTTTAAGTATTTTTCTCTCTCTTTGATCACAAGATCAAAGGGTGTGCATAGTTTAATAACTTTTTGGCTATAGTTCCCAATCTCTTTCTAGAATGAACCCAGACAATATTGATGAACCACAGGGCCCATTACCTCAAAGCAGCTACAGAAAGGTGAACACTTCCTTGCAAAAGGATAAAGAGAACTGATAATTGTCCTCAGATCACATGATAAACAGATTAGAAACTTATAAAAAATTACTTCTGGAACAAAGAGACACTGGATCACAAAGAGGCAATGAGGTTATATGGTAGAAAGGATGCGGGGCATAGAATCGGGAAAACCTGAGTTCAAATCCTGCCTCAGTCACTGGTTAGCTATCTGACGCTGAACAAGTCACTTAACTCAGACCCTCAGTTTCCTCATTCATAAATTTAAAATAATCATAGCATCTATCTCACAAGTTTGGTGTCAGATCCAACAAAGTAATATATGTGAAGCTCTTTACAAACTTTACATTGCTCTAGAAATATCATTGGTAATTATTAATATTAAAAGTTGCCAATTGTTACATGTCAGTTACTGAATGTAAATAATATTGGCTTACCTTCTGCCTATGAAATGGCTAAGATTCAAGTGTGGAACCAAAAGGCCTTCTGTGGACAATAATCACATGAACTCAATCAGCAATATGTTAGTAAAAGTCTAACAAATGAAGTCATGAAGATTTGTTAATAGAAACAGAGGGGTTTCTGATAGATTTATAAGATCAGTTGAGTGCAACAAAAAATTACAAAAAGGTCATCTGAACTAACCTGATGAATCAAAAATTTCAAGGATTAAGAAGGAACTATGTAGAATATTCTGAAAATCTAGTACTTAATGAAATCTTAATGAAGACTTAGAAATATATGATCAAGTGATCAAAAATATACACTAGAAACTCAGTATTGTTCCTAAATTAATAGATGTCAAGTGCCCTTACTACAAATATAAATTCCCACATACCCTTGAAAATTGCTTTAATATAACAGTGACATATTAGAAAAAATAAAAACAATGTATTTTAGTAGATGTTGCCCATACTGAACACTAACCCTAACCACCAAACTATATGGAATGAAAAGCCTTCAAAATATAGAGACTTAGCAAGGAGAAACTGAAATTTCATGGAAACTGGAGGGGGTCCATAATATCATCTCGGTCACACTCCCCACTATTGGCAAGATGCTTTCAGTGAGTCTAGAATAGACGAGCCGCTATCCTAATACATTTAGGCAATGGAGAAAGCATTCATTTTATTTATCTGTGCAGTAGCGCACCAAACATTAAACACGAAAGCATAAAGGCAGAATAGTGACTTATCTGAGGATCCATCTTTATAGAGCAAAATGAAAAGAATGAGACTAATAATTTATTGATTCTTCTCAGAGTTCTGGAAAGGCTGGGGACGATGAGTACAGACTGGTGGGTCTGTATCTGGTTAGTTTTATTTAACTGCTTTCTTTTGTATGAGGAGCTGCTAGGTGGAGTTATTGTATATAGCACCAGGTCTGGAATCAGGCAGACTCATCTTTGGGAGTTCAGATCTGTCCTTAGATACTGTGTGATCCTGGGTGAATCACTTCACCCTGTTTGCCCCAGTTTCCTGGGGCAAGTAAAATGAGCTGAAGAAGGAAATACCAAATACTCCAGTATCTTTGCCAAGGAAGTCCCAAACAGGGTGATGAAGAATGTTCATCTCAGAGAATTCTTTCTGTATTTTCTCCATTCCTTGAAATAAGATCTCGCTTATTATTTTCCTGTCACTCTGTATAGAAAACAACATGATTAGGGCTGGAATCCTGGCCTCAGAGTCAGGAAGACTTAGGTTTGAAATCTCTCTCTCTCTCTCTGATTCTGGGAAAGTTACATAAAATATCTGAGCCTTGTAGTCCTCATCAGTAAAATAATACCCATAGTACTTCCGTAAAAGGGCTCTTTTGAGGCACCAGTGAAATAGTCTGTAAAACGTGTCCACTTAAAACCATAGAAATAAATGTTCATCATTAGTACTTGTACAAGTTTAACTGCCTTTTTCACATTTTAATGGATGCCTTTAAAAAAAAAAAAACCATGCCAGTCATTTTATGATATAGCAACACCATTAAAACCTCCCTGGTAACAAGTAAAACAATTAAGTTAAAAGGACACAGTAACCATACCTGATGGGCTATATAGCATTCCCAACTTATAATCTACCACCTCTCTGCTAAGAGGAGAACTGTGTGTTTTATTCTCTGTTCTTCAGAATCCAGACAGCTCATAGCTGAATCCTGTGTCTTAATGCTGCTTTGTGACTGACTAAACAGCTCTAGAGATGAATATTTGAGCTTTATTATCTTGGCTAGGTTATTCCTAATTATTATGAAAAATCGGGATAGTTCAGAAATAGCATCATTTGTCCAATGCCTCTCAACATTAACAATGTGTCCAGCACCCTGCCACACTAATTATAAATTCCCAGGGTGCTTGATGAGTTAGGCAACCCTTCCTTCTGCCCTTCCTGCCCTTGATTTCTTAGCAGAGAATGAGATGGTGAAAGCGCGATGCTATTTAAGTAATATCCCCTCATGGGGTGAATGATATGAAGGAATGTACATGCCAATTATTCACAAAGGCCTGGGGCATGGGGAAAGGAAGAGGACTCAACTATTTGTAAAATTCTAAATAAAAGAGACTCTGTTCTCTAAAATAAGGATCTCTCCCTCCCATCTTCCTTCATGCCTCTTCCCAGATGTATTACCCTTGACATCATCCTGCCATCATTTTATAGAGAATATCTGAATGTTACATGAGAGGCCTGGAGACCATTTTGGAATTTTCTTATTTGTATTATCTGTTCAGGAAGGCTCATTTGCTCCTAGAAAAATCTATCGCCTTCTGAAGTGATATTAATAGGCTTGACTGCATATGAGTTAATATGGTTAATATTATAAGACAGATTGGGTCAATAGACCATTCGAAGTACCCAAACAAAGTGAGATAATAGGCTACACGTTCTCATGAGCAATAAAAAAGCTCATGTTTTTGATTTACTGAAACAGAAGGTTATATTTTTCTCTTTGGAATTAACTTTGTGGGGCGTACTTTATACCAGAAGCCTTCTCTCAGCTTGTGTCTCCCTTTCGCTTGTTGACGTCCAAATTAAAGTTAATGTGCTTAATGGAAAAATGATGAACACAGCTGCTTTCTACAGAAATCAATTTAAATCGTATTAAAACACTTAAACCTATAAAAATAATAGCCAGCTTCCAAATAAAATCATTCATTTTTAATGATGTTACTGCTCATTCTAAATGCCACATACAGAAATGAGAATGACAGGAAATATTAGTACAGTGTGACTATACCGAGAAAATGATTGCTGACCAAAGGGATGCACGGTGGAAGCTGAAATGGCCACTCTGGTTCAACCGTATTTGGGTTTTAGAATTCATCGTTTGTGGGAGGTGAAAAAGATCTCTCGTTATCCACATTTTTTAATCGTCGGCAATTCCAGTAACCCGATGCTTGACAAAGAGAATGGTTTGGAAGGGACTTGGGCTGGCTAGTCCAACCTGTGCCTGAAAAGGAATTGCTGCTGCCCCTTCTCCATCTGCTTGCTTGAGGATTATCCTACTGGGTAGGACAGCTTTTCTAATATTATACCTGAATTCTTCTCTTTATAACTTTTGAAACCCATTAGTACTAATTCTGTCCTCTGGAGTCAAACTCAGATAACATCTCAGATAACATCTCAGATAACATCAATTTGAGGCCCTTCTCCATTAAGTTTGTGCGTTTAGGTGGTGCATACATATGAAACTTTGTTGCCTGAGACAAGTAATATTGATGGGATCAACCCTGAAACTATCCTTGACTTTTGGGGTGAGCCCTGAAACTCTCCTCACAGGGACCTACTTTTGGGGCTATTAAGTGGTTTCATTAAAATTGGCCCAGGACCACTCTCTCCTTGGCTCGAACTTGAGTGGTCTCATTCAGCTGGAGATCTGGACCTGATATTTCTATTGAGTAGCTAGCTACACCCTCTATTGAGCTGAAAATTAGTTCAGGACCACTCCTACTTGGCTGTAACTTAAGTGGTGTCATTCACCTGGGAATCTAGGCCTGGGGGGAGTGACAACTTTGAAAGAATTTCATTCCAGTGAAACTTCAGTCTCAGATTTCCTATTAAAGGGCAATTTGGGGCTCATTTTTTTTGCAGAGGCCCAAAGCAGACCATGCCTTGTCAATGAACCTCCCTCCTTGGCATGGCTGCCTGTCAGGACCCCTGCCCGCCGTGAAGACATTCTCTTCTCAGTGTTAACACCTCTGTTTCTCTCTCTGCCCGGATTTCTCTGCTAGGACTTTTATCTCTCTGCCAGGACTCTGTCACTCAGAAGTCAGTCTTCCTAGCAAAAGCTGACTTCTGCAGTGCCCACAATAAACTCCCTTTTGCCAGTGTAATATTTTGGGTTCGTGAATTCTTTCACGTTGGACCTGCACCAACCAAAGAGGGGTTCTCACTGCTCTCTGCACTGCCACTGAGCACATCATTTTGGTTCCCTAATCACATCAATATGAAGCACAGACGTCAAGATTTCCTTCTCACCACCCCTCAGTGCAAGTACCAACTTCCTACACAAAGAGCAAGATGAGACACTGAGACTTTGTGGGTCCGGGTGGGGAGGATTCTGACTTTGCTCAGGAAAGATGCCCACAGTGACACAGAGGCAGTGTATAAGTACTGCTCAGGGCGTAACTTCCCCACAAAGGTCTCAGCTGAGACAGCACTCCCATTCCCAATCCTGGGACCTTGGCCACTAAGCCAGCACAGAAAAGACTTAGAAGGTCTCTCAATCTCCTGTTTATCCGAAAGCAGAATCTATGGATCCACACATGTTAACAAAGTGACAAGTAGGTGTCACAAGCTGCATTAAGCTCCAGGGATATAAAGACAAAGGCCAAAAATATTATTTGCCCACTAGGAGTTTCACATTACATACATAGGCATGTATATATGTATATATGAAGAAGAGATCCAAATTGAACGTAAAAGTGTTAACGTCATCAGATAGAAGATAGTGCGTGGGCCAAGTCTAGAACCAACCAAGGATTTCTCGAGGCAGAAATGAAGAAAAAGAATGTTCTTCGCATGTGCGAAGACCCAAACAAAGGAGTAGTAACAAGATTGGCATGGGTGGATCGCCCTATTCTGGGAGGGAGCAAAGGCCTAAGACTAGCCAGGTAGGAAGGGGTCGGGGCTGTGAACTCTTCCAGATAGAGGAGTTTGCATTTCATCATAGAGGGAATCAGGAGCCACCGGATGTTCATTAGTAAGGGACTTTCATGGACAGATTTGACCTTTCAGTAAACAACTTGGCTGGTTGTGTGGAAGGTAGATGGGAAAGGAAAAGGGCCTAGGCAAGGAAATCAAATGGGACACTACTGCAATTGTCTAGGTAAGAGTGAACGAGACCTCAAACTGGGAACTTGCCAATTGTCTGTGTGGAGAGAAAGTGACATAATGGATGCAGCACCCTATTCTGGTTCCCTCTCTCAACTCCCACAAAAGGCAATTAATTACATCTCTGCTCAGGGAACCTGAAGGGCTGGAATTTTCTAGCACTTACCCACAAAACCTCATCCAGGGTGCTCCCCACAGATTATCAGTTAGCTAGCTAGAGCTAATTATCACTTAAAAAGTGATAGTTGCTAATATGGTACTACAGAAGTGTTGGCATAAAAGGATCTCCTCCAAAGTCTGAGAGAATGGCGCATGAGACAAAGAAGTACCTCGCAGCTCCCAATTGGCTGTAAGGCCTTTTCTACCTTCAAAGTTCCCCTTAAATAGTGCTCCCTCAGCTGTCCTCTGAAGGTCACTGGCCTTGGAGGGGGGGCTCAAGTTGCCTTTGCTATGTCTGCTTTACTCTTCCCTCAGCTCTCATGTGGATGTGCTATTTGTTAATGGTGCTGTCTCTTTGGTGCTGTGGTCTTTTTTTCTGGTTAGAGGTATGTGATGCTCTTCTGGATTCCCTCCCCCTAAGCCTTCCTCCTACCCCTTTGCTCACCAGTAAAGGTGCAAAGGTGTACGTGAAGCTAGCCAGCTTTCCTTCTTGCATCTCTTCTCTGATATATCCAGGCACAGAGGTGGATTTAAATCTATCAATCCCAATATCCTTCCTATGTGTCATCATCATCTGATTGTGTCTAATGGCCCCAAAGCACTCTCCTCCCCCCAAATTCATTAAAAGCTTATTGGCATCTAATTTATTCATTATTTGTTCATTAATTTATTGATTCATAATGTATTCACTAATTAATTGAGTCAGTTAATCGGCATACATCTACAAAGTGCTTACTATCTGCTAAGCCTTTGCTGTCCCTTTGGGCCATCTCCAGTCTTCTTGATCTATAACTTGCCACTGGCCCCAGATGGCTCTGGAGGGGAAAGTGAGGCAGGTGACCTTGCACAGCTCTCCCTCACTTCAGTTCAACTCACTGAGATGTCATGGTCCTCTTGAACAAGGACAAACAACAACAACCTCTTCCCTGTCACTGGAGATGACAAGACAAGCAAAATCCTGGTCCATTTCCTTAGGGAACAGGCATTGTGTAATGGCAGGAGACAAAATACAAACAACTGTACACAGAGAAGAGCTCTCTGGGGTGACTGGGAGGGAATGTCTTTCAGAAGGTGGAATATCTGTTGTCTCAGTGAAAGTCCAGGAACCTGGGAGGGGCAGATCTGAAAGGAGGAGTCAGGGAAAACTCCGTGAGTGGGGAGATGAAGTAGACTGGTTGTGGAACAGCGAGATGCCCAGTGTTTCCTGCTAGATCACAGAGTACAGGGGTGGGGAAGACAAGGAAGGTATAAGCTGAAGGAAGGGAGAGGTAGGAAAGGATGGAGTAATTAAGGCCAAGTAGTTGTTCCTGGAGAGAATGGGAGCCAATGGGATTTACTGAATGGAGGGGTGAGGCAGGGCGCCACGGCTAGAAGGTCACTTTGGCCGCTGAGTGGAGGAAGGACTAGAGTTAGCAGGGAACCCCTGCAACTGTCTAGTGTCATAGAGGTCTATAGGATTTTTTTTTCATACCTAGCTGACATTTTTGCTTGTTGACTGATATTATGGAGATCTCCAGGTATTTTCTAAAGTTAATTGAGGGGCAGTGTTTGAAGCTTTGGCACCTGAAAGGTGCCCATCTCTGGAGGTCTTCTTGCGCAGGCTGACTATTCACTGCTCCACCCCTCCCACCCCAAAATCAAGGAGATGAGCGAGTTCTGGTCAGACACACATAGAGTAGAAGCCATTTGTCCATAAAACTTGCCTCAGAATTTTATCTGGGTTTCCTCAAACAGTATCCAGGAGAGTGCATCATGGAAAGGCAATCTTGAACAGTTCATTTGAAAAAATGATTATGTTTTGGAGTTCACAGAATAAAACTGAATCAATTGAAAATTGCCCATCTGAGGAAGGGTCATTTTTGGTTATTTTCCATTAGCTTACTATATAACTGCTCTTTAGCTTTTATCCGTGTCATAAATTAGTCAAAAGAAACTCTCAGTGGCTCCCCGCTGCCTACCAAGGACAGCAGAAGCGTTCTAGGCTGGCATTGGAAGCCTTCCACAATCTGACTGCAGCTATGACCTCCAACTTTTCCCCTCCCTGCTCCCCTTCACGACTCCCACACGCCCTCCCAACTGAGCTCCTTGGTGCTCTGGAAGTGCTTCTTGGCCCCCTACCTTCTACCAACCTTGCCTCTCTTTGCCCACTGGAATTCTTTCATCCTCCCAGGCTCAGCATGAAGTGGGCCCTGATCAGCTTAGCTCTGTGTGGGCTCACCTGCCTTCCTCTGTAACCATGTGGCATGTTCAGGGATTCGCTGAGCACTTAAAGGCTCATATAATTTCAAATTTGATGAGAGCTTAGAAGGCTGATGGCTTCCCTCCTTGCTTCTACAAAGCAGGAAACTGAGGCCCAGAGAAGCCAAAATTGCAAGTGGCAGAGCCCGAACCCCTCTGTACCACATTGCCTCATGGGTGTATGCTCATGTGCCTGTTGGTTCCTACCTGTCCCCCACGTGTGTTCCTTGACTATAAGGACACCTTTTGTCTCTGTATCCTGGGCACACCATCGGCATTTCATGGGTACTTATAAAATTGAATTGCATTGAGTGTCTTCCAGCTGAACCGGAAAGTCCGTGCAGGGGGCCTGGCTCTCGGCTTGATGCGTGTGTACCTGTGATGCTTAACACTGACTTGTCTCTAATTTAGAGTTGGACATCGCCATCCAGGGCACTGGCCCCTGGGTACACTAATAAGGTGGTTCAGAGGCCAACCTTAAATGTGATGCTCCTTAATCCAGTGGCCGGTTCTCTCCATTACTCTGCAGCCACTTGGCATGGTGGAGCTCCAGAGCCAGATTCAAGAAGACCTGCCCCAGCTCTTTCCTAATTGTGTAGCCCTGCGCAGTTCTCTGGACCTCAGGATTGTGTCCTATAAAACGGAAATAATTATAGCACTGACCTGCCAGGACAGTTTGAAGTATCGAGTTAAATGAGATCACCTATGTCAAGCACTCTGCAAACCTTAATGTGCTCAATAAAGTGAGCTATGATGATTAATAAAATTATGATCCTTTTTGCTACTACTCTATCATGCCATCTCTTGCTGTAGGCAGTACAAAGATACAGTTCTTAACTTCTAGGAGTTCACAATCTACAGGGCTGAAGCCGCCTTTGCTTTTATTTCCCCTTTGGCTCAGGAATGATGGAGCTGAAACCATTTTCATGCAATGAATGAGGTAGAGCCTCCGAGGGAGTGTGCGTGCAGTACTAGCACCGTATGGACTTCCGGAGAGAAGAAAGCTAACCCTGGTTCACTCCTTAATAACAGCATGGATGCTCTGACTCCTTTCACAAGCCTGTTAGCGTGCCATGGCTCATTCTCCCATTACCAGTTTCCACTTCAGTTCATACCATAATAAGTTTCTTTCAAATCAGAGTCCATCAAATACATCTTCCCATTTATAATGCCACTTACTGTCTCTCCCCTCTATTACAAAAGTCTCTTTTGTGTGGCACACTATAATATAGCTATTCTCCTAGAATACACTGAGGATATGGAATGCGCTATTAAAATAAATTTTATCACTCTTATCCATTTGAGTTTACGTACAATCCATATGGCATTGCTCAAAGCTGGAAAGCATTCTGGTGCCTGTATTGAATTCATTGCTCATTATGTGTTTTCCAGGCATCCCTTTCACTGCAAGAAACAAAATGTGACTTTGCTTAAATGATCCAGTGGGCATTTTAGGGCCAAGAAGAAGGGAGATGCGTGTCTGTTGCCAGAGGAGAGCCCACGCCGGGTGACTTTCCTCATCTGTGGCCCCTGGCCAAGGAATGATGCCCGGAAGTGGACGATTACAGCTAAATTTAACTCTGCAGCTGTCCTCGAATCTCTCTGGAAATGACTTTCCCTTCCCTCAGCTGCAATCTTGTCTTCATTGCAGATGCTGGGGTTAGGCTGCTTTGGAATGTGGAGCCCATGAGGAATGGACAGACAAAATTCCATCTTTACCTATTCCCAAACCCAGTTGTACGGCATGGTGGGCCCTCGGCTTTGCTTGGAATCGGATGCCTCCCCAGAATCGAGAAGTCTTCCTGGGGCCCGGAAGCCTGTGGCACATTTGGCATGGATAGGGTGAGGAAACCACCACCAAAGCTTGTTTAGCAATTCTTCCTTTTCTTCTCTTTTGGCTCTGAAACTATTACCCTTCCTGGTGCTCTGATTTTGTTGGTTTGTAAATTTTCTCCTTCGAGCAGAACTCAAGGCCTTCACTCTCCGCTAAATGGTAAAGAGATGCTGTGGCCCCAACTTCTTTACTCCGCAGTTCCCCTGGGCCTTAGATGCCAAGCAAATGAGTCTTTCAGCTCTTTCAAAATCTCTCCAGCTTCCAAAGAAGTATCTGAACTAAAGTTCCACAGGCACAGCCTAGAGTCCATTCCATGCCAAGATAAGCCATCAAATTGGGATAAGGTGGTTAAAATATCAAGAGAAAAGATACAGCACCTTAACCCCCACTCCACCCCTGCCCCAAGGAGGTCAATGCAGAAATCTCTGGCAGAAATCTCTTAGTGCCAGCTAAGGAAATGGCTGGCTCCTAGAGGGACCTTAAGCAGTTCCTCAAACAGGATCACCCATACTCATGGCAAGTATGTTAGATAATTCTATTCACTCAGTATTTACTAAGCACCCACCAGCCAGCATTGGGATTACAATTACAATGACAATAAATCCTAGTCAAGAAAGGTACCTTATAAATGAAGGGAAGCCCTAGCTAGAAAGACTAGGCCAATGGTCTCGAAAAATACATCGTATATGTCTGTACAATTGAAAGAGCTAGAAACAGGATGGAAAGTTAGGAAGCCAAGTTTGAATTCCAGCTCTGAAGCCCAACATCGGAAGATCATGGATTTGGAACTGCAAGGGGCCTTGGAAGTCAGAGGATCACCCTGGAAAGGGACTCCAGAGGCCATTGAAATCAATACCAATGAAGAAGGTGTAAGATGTCAGGACTAGGAAACAGCAAAACTAGGATTGGAACCTGAATCTTCTGTTTCTGAATTCAGTTTTCTTTTTTCTTGGGGGATCTTGGCAAGTCATTTTTCCTTTCTGAGCCTCATTCCATTCAGCTTCAAAATACAGAAATGTTTGGCAAAATGTGAATTATTCTCTCTTTATAGCCATGAGAAGCATTTTCTTCAAATGACCCCAAAGATAAGCTGCGTATTACGATTCCTATTTTACAAAAGAGGAAATTGAGGTTCGAAAAAACAATTTTTCATTTCTATTCTAGCACACGACCTCACAACAGAAATTATGCTGTTGCTGCTTATTTATTAGGCCTTACAGAAGTCTCCCCTTTTCAAGACTAAACAAGCAGCCTTCTTCCAATGCCTTTCAATAGACCCACAGTATGAAAGCCACAATACAGTTTTAGCTGGATTATTTGTAGTTCCCTGGCTTTGCTACTCACCTTGTTCACCCCTTAACCCTGTTTGATCTTGCTTGCGATCTCTTCTTAAGGAAGGGGATGGCCAAGTCTCCTAAATGGCATGGCACATCATTAATGACATGTCTGCTCTGACTTTTGTCGGGGTGGCTTCCCTCTTCATTTGTTCAATAATTAACCTTTCACAGAGTGAGCCTATGGGGCCAGATCCAGCTTTCCCATGTTTTGCTTTTGAACTGTCAACTGTTATGGGTCCAAAGCCCCTAGATTGATGAGTTAGTGTAACCTTGGCAGGTCACAGAAGAGGGCCATGGGGCTTAGACTCGGGACTGACAAGAGAGTGCCAGGGGAGAAGGGCAGTTATGTAAGAGTCCAATTTCCCTTGGATAGGCTAGAGTTCCAAAAGAACTAATTTCAGCATTTCTGAGCATAGGCAGAAGGAGGCTAAGAAAGCCAGGTCCCCCCGATCTAAGCCTCTAACTCACAGAATCCCACAGCAAGAGTTTCTTACCACCTAAGATCACTACCTTCAGAGGCAGCCCATTCCACTTTGGTATAAGTGTAATTTTTAGGGACTTTTTCCTTCCATTGAGTGTAAATGCTATATAACATCCTTTGTTCCTGGTTCTGGCCTCTTGTACCAAACAGAAAAACATCTAATCCTTCTTCCTTGAAACAGTGCTTCAAATACCTCCAAACAACTATCATGTCTTTACTCGATCTATTCTTCACTAAGCCATACGTTCTGGAGTCCTTCAACTAATACCTAATGTGCCCCATCTCCTGCAGCTTCCCAGATTTTGAATTTGTACAATTCATTTTTGAACCTAGTATAGGACTTCATATTGGTCCTTATCAAGTTTCACCCTTTTTGCTTTAACCCAGAGTTCTAATCTGAGATCCTTTGGGAGCAGAAATTTATGATCCAATAAATTAGCTATCCTCCTAGATTTCATATGATTTCTAAATTTGATGAACATACCATTTGGGCATTTATCCAACTTCCCAGTAATAAGGTTTCCAAAAATTCCCTAACCTAACCCTAGCATCTCTACTCTTTGGAATTGTACACTTTCATATGTATATTACATGTTAGAATACTTAATCTGATGGATAAACTCAAGACGAAATAGCGTGTATTTTCTACTTACATTCATATGCTATGAAGTTACAAATAAAATTGCATCTTCAATAAATTCCCAGCAAATGCTAAAGAAGCAGGCTCATGGGTAATAACCTTAGCAATTGGAAATTCTCTTTAGACTCTTTTGCATTGCCTAAATAAGTTTCCATAGACTATTCATTCGTTTATTCAGCAAATATTTGTTGAATCCACAATGCATAAGTCTGTGCACTAGGTAAGAGGACATCTACATTGTAGAATTATAGGATTTAGAACAAGAAAGGACCTTAAAGACCATCTAGTTCAATTGCCTCATTCTACAGAAAAGGAAACTGAGGCCCAGTTGGGAAAGTGTGCAAGGTGACACAGACAAGAAGCTAGTGGCAGTAAGGTTGATGCAAGTGGTAAAGTAGCCCAGGGTAAAAGCAGCCTGTATTGGTAGGCACATGAATGCTCATGAATGCTCATGGGAGGACAATCTTCATCTTCAAGGGTTAAATGAGGAAGGAGGTCCTGAGGTTAGTTATATCAGGTGATATATCATTATAGTCTTGGGGAAGACCTTGGGATGAAGAGATATGGTCACTGTGGGGAGTAAGCATACCCCCCACTAGGTTGGGACCTTGACTGAAAGCCCCATTCTCTTTACACTAGTCATGGCACTGGAAACAGATATGTAGCTACTTTAGACCTATACTTGAAGCCCCGCCAAAGCTTGTGATCCATTGGCAGAAACTTTGGGCCACCTCTGCACTGCAGTGAGGTGTCAGGGGAAGAAGGGGAAAGGGTCGAGGTGGCGGCTGTAGATTATTGAATATTCATGCCATAGGATCATCTTCCAAAAGTCAAAGCAAGTCCTCAATTAAAATGTACAATTACTTATGTACAGTTTCTCAATCTGATTTTTATCACGAAGCGGCTCCATCTGTCATGACTCTCACTGACAGGGAACCACACTGGGAAGGCATATTGTACGGGCGGTGATGCTTCAGTAAATGCCACCTGAGAATCTGAGGAAACTTTGTCGAGAAAAGTTAAAATCCAAACGAAGCAAGTTAAAATCCAATTCAGTCAATGATGTAAAAGCAGCTGAGCTCCTCTTTCCCCAACCAGAACAAAACAAGTTGAAAGAGAACAGCTGAGGGCTTTAGTATGGGCATACACCAAGAGGACCCTCAAAAGGGAAAAATCCCAGCATCTTTGCATTCATTTCTAATGCTAAAAAATCAGATCCAAAGGTTGATTTCATTTGAAGAAACGATTGAGTAGATATGGGCTGAGTACATTGATATCTTTGACTATGATATCATTCATTGAGCATTTTGCTAGCTTGGTAAATAACAGAAATCAAATGGATGTCGTTTCAGTGCCTATCAGAATAAATCTTTAAAACAGCAATAACAACAAATATCACATTCCCATAAGATAGAGGCAAATGCCCAAATATTCATAAGAATTCAAAAATTCCACCAGACGTGAGTCGGAACTATTGTCCACAATCTGCCACCTATGACATTGAGCCAGCCATTGCAACTTAGGAGCGATGTTTTTAATAGGTATCAAATAGTCAGCATTTCCAAACTATGTGGAATGAAAAATTTCTGAATTATAGAGAATTAGGGAAAAGATATTAAAGCCATGTGGGAATAGGATAAGGCATGTGTCAATGCTGTCATTTTGTGTCTTCCTGGAGTTATCCAGATGTGCCTTCCATAAGTTTACAGAAGATGAAAGACATCCACATTTTGGGATTCAGTTACCATCTGCAGTCATTTTACAGTTGACAGACCAAGTTAAATACACAAGAATAATAGTAATTTACCCTCAGGTTCTTTCCATCTGAATCTAAACAAAAAATGTGAGAAGAAAAACATGGCAATAATACATCTGAGTAAACCCAGCCTCAGAAAAGTGAAATAGTATCCTCAAAGTCACAACTAGAAAGTTGCGAGGCTGAAATCATTGTAAGCCAAACATGTCACCATTGCAGAATATATGGCGTTTCAGACAGTCATTCACATGCTAAAATTTTCAGGCATTGGGTACCAAGGACAGTATTGATCAGTTACAGCACTCGGTGTAGTGCTGCCTCCCGTGTCCTAAGAGGAAATACAATGATGAAGTACTGCATTTTGTTAGGATTTAAATATAACTTGTGCATTCTGGAATAGCCTCCCACCCAGAGAGTAGACCCTCAGGTAAAATAATTGTAGGGCAAGCTAATCCAAGGGAAATTTTACCAGAAAGTCATCTAGCTTGGGTTGGGTAGACTTTCCTCATCCTTTTAATCCCTCCCAACCCCATTCTTGGTATTTCTGTGTAGTTTTCTTTTGAATCAACCAGAGAAAATGCTCTCTTGGGACCAAGGGCATTTGACAGTGACTACAGTGGGGAGGAAGCTAGAAGCTTCAGATGCTCTAAGTGGGGAAAAAGGGGAAGGAAGAGTATGCAGCAGCTCTTTGGACACATGGAGGCACACAGGTTCAGGGACCAAAAAGGTAGGAACTTAAAATTTCCAGCCAATATTAACTGGTGAATCAGGGGGAAATATTAAGCTAGAATGAAGCCCTGGAGGAAGAATAAACTGATCCCCTACTGCACTCTCAGGAAGGAGCTGATAATCCCTCCAAAAGAAACAAACAAATAAACAAGCATCTGATATGATCAGCAAGGTGGAATTCTTCTGCCCATTATCATTTTCCCACCTCTAAAGGAAGTAATCAGGACTGAGGGATTAGGGTAGTTCAGACGAAGCAATTAGACTTATTGCAGACATTCATAATGGGGAGAAACAGGGTTGTAGCTTAATATAACCAATTGTACTTTTCCTAAAATGTTGATGTATTTTTGTTGAGACACTAGCATGTAAATGAGTTTACTTTCGACCCCCCCCCCAAAAAAAAAATCCACAAAATTAACCCTTTACAGCAAGGGTTTGAATAAGCAAGAAGCCCACAGAAGTACAGTTTAGGACCCTAACCCTAACTTAACTGTTTTAATTGTTATGCCCTGAATAAAATTATCATGGCTGCCCCCTTCCTTGCCATTAGGACTGGGAGAATTGAGTCAGGAAAAACTTTGCGTCATAAACTCCAGGTGCATTATCTCGGATAATTCCCAGTCCCTTTGAGTATTACCCCTTGCCTCATTGTCTCCTGCCTTCCACTTTCTTATCTTGACCCTTATCCTGTCAGGATTAAGTTATGCTGAAGGTTCTGCAAGGGTCAATCTTGAAAAATTAACCTCGCATATATTTTGTGAATAAAAAGCTTTAATTTAAAAAAAAAAAAGGATTAGGTTAGGATCCTTTTCTGGAATTAAGGCTTGTCCGCCTACCAGGTGTCCTCAACCTGCTTATCTGCCTTTGTTTCTCCTGTAAAATTGTGTACTCAAGTTATGTATTCTGTTTACAAATTCTAGTTAGGTAAAACCCTATATAAATTCTCTGCCTCACTTCCTCGGGCTGGAATGATTTGGACATGAGTCCCATCTGCTACTAAATAATATTTAATATTTAAAATATTAAAAACCAGTCTCCGTCTTGCCTCAGTTTCTCTGGTATTACATAATCTCTGTTTCTCTTATTATTCGCTTTTTCCATCTACAGATTTCCTCAGGCCATTTTCACAGCTTCTGGCCCCATCCTTCCAGCTAATACTTAGCTCCTACTAATTACCTATTTAACATTACTTCTGCTGTTTTCTCTGAGCACCAAATACTCCCAAGTGGCTTGTAATGACTCCCAGGCTCAGCTCTCTTCCCCACAGTCCAAGTCTCTGAGACTCTTCTTTCTCCATTCTTCTATGACTAGTTCCGAATTGTTCTTTTAAAGGGCTGAATATATTGTCACCACCTCCCTCCAACTGTTCTTAGCCCCTTCTAAGTGATTGACTGCATATGTTTTATTGTGAGGCTTCCACCCATACACCAAGCACTCTTGACGTGCAAGCCCCCATACTAGGTGGCTGCAGAGTGAGAGGGTTGAGGTAGAGGGAGGCATGGAAGTAGAGGCTGGAATTTGGGATTCAGGGAATAATATATAGAAAGGCTTGGCTGAAATATCATTTAACATCACTGGACTTCTTTCGTAAGGAACAACCTTTTGATGTGAGATGGTTTCACAATCTGCCCCCAGAGAGTGAATGGGCACAGATGGGTCCTAGAATGTCTCCCAATCGCCTTATTACATATATAGCCCTTCTGAAGGGAAACTGAACGAAGGAGCTCTGGAGCCACCTAATAAATTATCTTTTGGCAGCTCCTCACTCCTTCAACTTAGCAGGTTCACCTTCAGCAGCCCTTCCAGAACAAGTCAGCACAGGGGTCCAGAGGGCTCCCCTAAATCCAGTGTTAACAGACCCATTGTGATTTGAGCACATGATAACTTTATGACAGCATGGCGGATAAGGAATGCATGCTCTAGCAATTAATGAGCATATGTTAAATGTTGAGGAAACGTTATAGCCTGCACTTTATGAATATATTATAATTATCTAAAATTATACAGTTATCTCCTTTCAAATATTGTACACAGATAAAAAGTTGAAACTCAAAGGGATTGAGGGGTGAGGAGTAGGAATGATGACCCAGGAAATATATAGTTGAAATGGACTTGACCTTGAAAAACCTTCCTTTAGCCCACACCAATCAAAATTCTGTGGCGATACTTGCATTTTCTATAACTATCACACATATATCTTATATAGACTGATATAATGGGCCTCTGACTATTCCGCACCCTGGGCATCCTATCCTGGGCATCATTTTTATTCAGCTTACCACAGTAGCCACTGAAGTATTTGTCTTAATTCTGAAGTCATTTTCCTTGAACATGTCTAGCCCAGAGTCACAACTCATTCACAGCACAAATCTTTAATGCCGTAATATGGAGGGATGCAGAAAGGAATGCAAGAGAGTCCCTGCCCACAAGGGCCGCACAGTCTAGTAGGAGAGAGAAGCCATGGACAGAGTCCAACATAATACATTTAAAAACCGGTTCTGGACCATAATGCTGTACAAGCTAAGGGGGAGGAGCTAGGCTAAGGAGTTTGAACTTATACTCCAATGCTTTGTATTATGCTGATGCTAAAAGGATAACAACTTCCTTTTTCAGTTAGTCATCAAGCAGCTATCAGGTGGAGAGGAATCAAGAAAGCTTTGATAGAAGCCATTGGATACTTAAGGAAACAGAGATTCTATGAGACATAGGTGAGGAGAGAGCTTGATCATCTCAAACTGACCTCCTACATAGGTCTGGATCACCTTGTGGCTCTTTTCACATCTACAGTGTGTATCTTATTGAATTACAGAATATGGAGAGTGATATTGCCTTAGGGAACTCCTGGATAAGGAACCTCCCTCTATGCATATAGGTTGGTACCTCCTCTGCAACCAAAAACCTAAGAGAGATGCCTCGTCCAATGGTTATTAACATTTTTAGTATGTTGAGACCCTTTGCCAGCCTGGTGGAATCTAGACTCCTCAGATAGTACTTGTAAAGGCATTAAATAATATATAGGAAACTGCAAAGGGAATCAATTAAGTTGGAATATAGTTAAGAAAAATCTTCAAAAGCCCAAGGATTCCAGAGTAAGAATACTGAGCTTAGGATAGTTAAAGGGCAAGTGACTTAACCCAGTCAGAGGAAGCTTTGACCTTTGGTCTAACTGGTTCCAAGGCTACCTCTCTACTCACTATGCTGTGCTTTCTCTCCAGAATTAATTATGCACATGCTATATGACCCTATAAGACTTTAAGTCCAAGGAGAACACATGAGTTGCTATTCTTAACTCTTGTATCCTCAGTGACTTAATAGGTCCCAAACAAATGCTTGGTGAATTTGAATTTTACTCAGAAGGCAATAGGGAGCCAGTTATGGGTTTTGAGCAGTTAACTTAACTTTATAGTGTTTTCCTGATATATTTTTTTCTAACTCTGATTTGTGAATGTTCTTTCTCTCATTATATAACCTGTAGTTTTCATTGGTAGGGACAGCCTTTATTAATTCTTCCAGAATAATCTCATGCTATTTCTGTAATGAAAGAATAAAGCTTTCCTAAAAATCCAAGCTCCCTTAGACTCTGTGCTTGCTTCCAAAATGGAAAAATGTGTGAGACTTTGATAACATATGTTGCTGGCATAAGTTACTGGGGTGAGCACACATCCTCACATCTACGTGGGTGCCTCATGTGGACAGTTTCAACATTGATGCTATTTTTACTACATTTGAGACAAGAAGTTTAGTTAGTTCTGCTTTGGTACTAAAAACAACAACAACAACAAAAACAACAACAACAAAACCACCTAGATTGAAAGTCTGATCCATCTCTGGCTCAGTGAGCTTTGTAGACACACACGGTTCTGTGACCTCCTGGATGTGCTTCTCACCATCCAGACCACCCTCCAGCCATCTCACAGCTGCATATCACTAGTCACCAGGGGTGGCAGGTGAGTATCAATAGTTCAGAGCACTGCAGCTTTACTAGTGGAAAAAAGCATTTTGTGAGCATATCATAGACAGGGTAGGCAAATTCAAATTCAACTCTCTTCATACACAAAAGGAGCACTGTGAAGGTTTGTGGTTTAGCGGCTAGAATGTAACACCTGGAATCAGGAAATCTTACCTCTTGCAGGGGCAAGCGACTTTATCTGTCTAATCCTCAGCTTATTTATCTCTAAAATGGGGGTATTAATCCCTGTAATATCTCCATCACAGGCTTACTGAAAGTTTCAAATGGTATAATATAGGTAAAATCACTTTGAAAGTCCTAAAGTAAAATGTTGTGTGGCATAGTGGGTAGAGGGCTGCCTTTGGGGTTAGAAGGACCTGAGTTCAAATGCTGCTATGAGTATGGACAGATTACTTAAATTCTCTCAACCTGTTTTCCCTCTAATGAAATATAAGATTCCTGGGAGTGGGAACTGTTTTTTTGTTTTTTACATTTGTATCTTAATAGCTAGCACAGAACCATTATGTGCTAAATAAATGCTTGATTTATTTGATTATATATATATATATATTATATATATATATATACATATATATATTATAAATCATATTTGACTAAAATATGATTTATATTATCAAGCATTAGCTTGAGTCCGACCTCTGAAATGGCCTTATTCCTGCTGTACCTATCTCAGTAGGTCATTTTGAGGCAAAAATTAAAAAAAAAAAAGGAAAATCCTTCACAGATTACATTAACATTAATATCAATAGCCATTAGTAAGGGCTGGGTGTGTGTCTGTGTCTATGCATGATTCCCATGATCCCTCTGCATCCACATTGACTGACAATTATTTAAGCTCTGCATCTCAATATTTAATGGTGCTTGATGATATTGCTGAACATAAGCACCATTTTCTATTTTTCCAATTTGTGCTATTGGAGGGATTTTACAATTGAATTAAAAAATAAAAGGAAGAAACAGTCCTTCCTGGTAACAAAGAGATCTTGAATGATTTCAAACACATGTATATTCAGTTTGAGTTGGGATGGCATGAAAAGAATGAACTTGTCTTTAGTGATAATTTAGGTTTTGGCCTCTATTACAGGAAAGTAGTTTATCTCCAGAATGGATCGTTGAGTCTTTATGGAGCAATTTAGTTGGAGAGAAAACTAAAAGGTTAAAGACAATTAATCTATAAGCATTTATTAAGTGCCTACTATGTGCCAGGTAGTGTGCTAGGGACAAACAGTGAAATAGTCCCTGCTTGTGAGGAGTTTCCAATCTCTCGGGGGAGACAATTATATATATAAGTCTATACTGCATAAATGTAGAGAGAACATGACAACAAAAATAAATCAATATGAGGTAGTGAAATAGAAGGGATTTTATGGGTGGATGGCCCAAATTGCATGGTGGGGGCGGAGAGAAATCAGGAAAGCTTCGGTAGAAGCCATTGGATATTTAAGGAAACGAAGATTCTATGAGACAGAGGTGAGGAGAGAACATTCCTGGTATGCAGAGGCCCAGATGGGATGGAGAATGCCATCTGTGAACAACAGAGCAAAAGCCAGTGGGCCTGGATTGCAGAGACCAAGAGAAGCAGGCGTGTACAACGGGGTAGGCAGAACTAGGTTGGAGCTAGGCAGTGAAGGATTTCCAAAGTGAAAGGGAAGAGTTGTTTTGTTTTTTTTTTCCTATAGGCACCAGGACCTGATTCAGTTGGAAGTCACATGTTTATATCATGAAAGGAAAATCATTTCTTCAGCTGTGGTGAGGATTAATTTCAGTGGAGAGAAATTTGAGGAAGGGAGACCAGTTTTAGGAGGCTGGTATAATAATCTAGGATATAGGTAATGAGAGACAAGAGGGCAAGGGATGAGAGAAAAGTTGTGGAAGTCAAACCATTAAGATGTGGCAACTGATTGGCCCTGTGAGGTGCAGAGTAGGCAGTTAAGGAAAACACTGAGGTTGTGAAGCTGGGAGAAGTGGCACAGTGGACAGATCTCCATACTACAGTCAGGAACCCTCATCTTCTTAAGTTCAAATCTGGTCTCAGACAATCATTAGCTGTGTGACCCACAACTGTGGACAACTAGTGGGCAAGTCACTTTACCCTGTTTACCTCAGTTTCCTCATCTGTAAAATGAGCAGGAGAAGGAAACGGTAAACTGCTTCAGTATCTTAGCCAAATCAGGTGACAAAGTTGAACATGACTGAATGACTTGACAACAATTATTGTGGAGGGGTAGTGATCCAGGGACTCTGGATAATGATGGAGAAGTTCAGAAGAGGATGGCTTCTGGGGAAAAGGGCTCACACTCAGTTTGGGATGTGTTGAGTTTAAGACATATGTGGAACATCCAGTTAGAAATTTCTAATAGGCAGGTGGGAAAGGGAGATTGAAAAAGAGACTGGACTGGATGTCTACGTCTAAAAAGAGATGATGATTTAACCTTTAGAGAGGTATGGGGAGAGACAGAAGCAGAGGGTATAAAGATATTTTCATGAGCCCCAGATCCTGATATCATTTCTTCAAGAAAGAGAAGTTGGCTCTTCTAGGCTCCTAAAATCTGTGCTGGAAAGAACTCTAAAGATCATTATTTGCTCAATATCAGATTATTACCTAATGATAAAGTCACTTAACTATTCAGAACCTCAGCTGCCTCCTCTGTAAAATGGGGACAGTGAAAGCTATGCTACTTGTGTCCCCCGCCCCGGGTTGTTGCAAGGCTTACATGAAAACGGGCACATATGGCTCTTTATGACTACAAAATAATTATAATAATGTTATCTATTATTAGTAGCATGCTGAATTCCACGTGAGACATCTAATAATCAATTGGTGTAGTATGGTAGTAGCAGAATATAGGCAGGGACAATGTCACTTCCAAAGCACAGTTACCCAACAAGCAAAGGTTAATTATTAAGGTTAGACCAATGTAGTTTTGCTCTAGGGCCCCCAAATTTAGAGGGCATGGATGAGATTTCCAGTCTTGCAGAAACATAAAAGCTACTGAGCTTAGTCCCAATAAAGAACAATAGTTAATTAAAATTGGAAGCTACCAATGGCAGTTTTTTCAGCCATTGAGCATGGGTCAGATGGGTTCTTCCAAGCCCTGTACCTCTATCTGCCCACAGCAGTCTCAAGGTATTCTAGTGTCTTTATTCCCCTCCCTTTCTTGAAGCTGTGCTTTGAATCAGTGGTACATTTCACACCACCTGCTTGTGAGTACCAAAAGTGCTGGTTACATCTCTGCCAACAAGAACCTTAGGAAATTGTAGAAAGTAAAGGACCAAAAAAAATGTTTCAAAAACCAAACCAAGAAGAATTCTCCCTTTGAGAACAAATGGATAAAACTGAGCGTGTGCCCAGAGCTCTACAGAGCCCTGATGATCTCTGAATAAGGAAAGGGATTAAAATGACTGTATAGAAGCAAATTCCTTTTGAAAACCTTCCCTTTGTGCCCAGTCCTTGAGGCCCTCCTATGTTTTTCCACTGTGGGTAGAAAGGAAAGTTTCTCATTTGCAGAAGAGCACTCCACAGCCCAGTCAGGGGCACCGATTCCACCACATCCTAACTCATATGCGCGAGGCTTACGATATCAACCTAATTTCCACACTCATGAACTATGACAATGAACGGGTCAGTTGCTGTCAAGTTGGGGAGCTATCACAGGCCTTCTCACTTCTGGATGCTTGTTGCTATGGTACCTAAAAGTGCTAAGCACGGGGTGGGGGCAGTTAAAAAGAACGGGCAAGGCCTTGGCCACTAGCAGCAGGATTCAGGGCAACACACATTCTGGCATGGCGCTGGTCCATTTGGCATGTGATGATAATGAATACCACTCTGCTTATTGGCACGTTGATATAAAGCTCCCTTGCTCTGTTATCAATTCCCCTTAGTGATTCTTTTGTTTCCAGTGTGAAAGCAGCCCTGCACTCCCATTCTTTTCTGCTGTGCTGCTAATGCTTTTCATAAATGTATTTACTCTTCGTAATTCCCACCATCAGAGAATAGAGAATCGTATTGATGTTCTTCTAATGCTGTTTGGGGGCCACTGTGCATGTAGAAATACGCAAATTGCACTTGATAGTCTCTCCTTTCAGATAATTTGATTGCTCCTGAACAATCAAATCATTGAAGTTGGCTTTCCCATAAGATGCCGTGAGACTTCTTATGTCTGGTTTCCCTTGGCTAGACTAGGAAATGCCACTGAATGACAACAGTGGTCCGCAATGGCTTTCTGGGAAGCGGAGGTAGTAGAGAGACCCCTCCTCGCCTTTGTCACTCCTCTCAGGCATTCTGGCTTCCCTCCCCAAACTCTGTGCCTTTGCACAGTTCATCCTTCACGTCTAGAATGATCTACTCTTTTTCCCTTCATCCCCCCGGGGGGTCCTAAGCTTTCAGCAGGACTCACTTCAAAAGCTACCTGAGACTCGACCTGACTCTGTTACTAGTTAGTGCTTTTCTTTCTGCCTCTTTCAGTGACTATTTGCCTATTTTGTATTACTGTCCCTGTATGCTGCAGTTTTCCACTAGAATAGAAGCTCCTTGAGGGCAGGGAAAGTTTTCTTTTGCATTTGCATTCCTAGAAACTAGCACCCAGCCTGGCACATGACAGGCATTAGATAAATGCTCACTGTGTTGAGTTTCCTTGAATTATATTCATAGGCATGCATGGTAAACATTTAGGATCAGAGGGTGAACCCGAGGAATTCTGTTTTCAAAAGGCAAACATTTCATTAATCCTAAAGGATGCCATTTTTATTAGTCAAACAAACTAAAGAAACAAAAACCTAACTAAACATTTTTAAAAGAACTAAACTACAGACTTTGCAAAGAACTCTGTGTAATCAAACCTTTATCCTTTCATTAGAATACAAAAACACTCTTTTCATCTTTATTTTCTTGGCCAAAAAAAAAAAAATCCCAGGAGGACCCTACTTCCTAAATGTCTACTTAGTCATGAAAGGGCAGCAGGAAAATTTAAGGACTTCTAGGTCTGGTCAGCACCTGAAATTTTAGCTTTTTTTGCCTTCCTTATGAATAGCAACCAAAGCCTCTAGACCACATATTCCAGGTTGAAACCATGGAAAACCAAGCAGGTAGAAGAGACAAAAGGGGAAAATTGTCTAGTTGATCCCCCCCACACACACCCACATACCTAGTTACAGCTGATTGGAGTTCCTGGGAAGGTGGGGCGGGGGACCTCATGCATGCTGGAAGGAAGCCTTTCTGACTCTTCCTGTAAACAGGGCTTTACCAAGCAGAACTTTTGAAACAGGCAAGGCAATACAAGAGAGGAGAGTTAGAAGAGGACTCAGACGAGTTTAAGCAAGTAGTAGAGGCAAACCCAATGGAAAGTGGAGAAGCAGGAAGGAATAGTGGTCATGATGGCCAAAGCCACAGAAGTCACCAAACTGAGAAAGCGGCCTCTGATGGGCTCTGTATAGCAGCCAGCCCCACTGTGCTGAGAGCGGTATTAGGGTATACCTGGGCAGACTTGGCCTGTCCCTGTGTTTACAATCCTCCTTCTCAAGGCCTTCAGAAAAGCCACATCCCTCTGCCTGTCTCATAGGCGTATTTTAAATCCATGGTGCTGAAGCACACATGTGCTAATGACTGCATATTTTCTGGTGCCTCCAAGTGCCTGTTGGAAAATTTCCAAATAGATGGTAGCTGAAATGATGGGAGAAAACGTACGTGTGAAATCCACAGTGGCAGTGCTTGAGGTGGGTGGTAAGTGGTGGATGCTAAGTAGCGATTGGGTGCTTTTGATTGACCTTTAAGATCAGAAGTAATGAATAATTGCTTAAATCATAGATGACTAATCTGGTATTTCCACATTATTCTTCTTTCTATCTAATACTTCTCCAACCCCAACAAGAATGGCTTTTTTGATGAAGGCATAAAGAATTTGATACAAAAGCAACCCAGCATCCTAACCTTAATATACTTTATGCCTCTGGCACCAAGGGGAGGGATTTCTGTCTACTCAGTAGGCCCACATATTGTCTCCACACAGTCATCTCTAATTTAGCCCTAAACAGCCATTCTTAGATTGATGCACTAAGATAGATTATGGTCGAATCCCGTATTTGGGAAGCTGGATTCCCCTTATAACAAAAAGACCTCTAGGCCAGAAGCGAGGGCTCTAGATTGATGTGAAAATGATGATGCATCCCAACATCATTTGGTAAATGGTTGAAGGATCAATATACTGCAATCAGTGTTAATTAAACTGTAGTCCCTCTGAAAATGTTGTATCATCTAAAGGATTGGAGCTTCAGTTCTGCTGGCCTCAGATCTTTTTTTTTTCTACTAACTTAAAATGAATTACTAGTTTGATCTCTTTCTTGCTCTCTCTCCCTCCCTCCCTCCCTTTCTCTCCTTCCCTCCTTCTCTCCCTCCCCCCCTCTCTCTTTTCTCTGTCTCTGTGTGTGTGTCTCTCTGTCTCTGTCTCTGTCAACTTTGAATCAATCAACCAACAAACATTTATTAAGTACCAACTATGTGCTAAGCACTGAGGTAGATAACTAAATAACAGGGTAGTTTAAGAGGCAGATATAAGTGTCTGTGTTGGATATTTCTACCTAAATAATCACTTCAGCTGCTCAAACGGTAAGTTGGCTATGGCTTTGGATTTTCATCATGATGACCTGACCAGACCAATTATTTGTTATAGAGTTGAGATCATAAAGAGGAAAAGAGATCGAAATCATCTAGTTCAACACCCTCAACTTACAAATGAGGAAAACGAGGTCTGGACGTGTGAGGTACTTTGTCCAACACAGAAGAGCCAGAATTCAAATCCTGGTCCTCCTGTACCACACAGCCCTCCTTTGGAGGCTCTGTCATCTTGTCTTGGAGCTTTATGCTGTGCCTGCTTGTGGCCAAACCATCTTCACATGTTGAGGACAATAGCATACAATGGAAAGAAGCCCAGATTTAGAGTCAGAGGATATGGGGTCAAATGTCAGCTCTTCTACTTGTTAGCCTCCTGAGCTTGTGTAAGTCATTTGAACTCTTTGTGGCCAAAGTTTCCTCACCTGAACAATGAGGAGATGGCACTAGATGACCTCTGAAGTCTCTTCCAGATCTCAATAATTTATCCTGTGATGATGCCTTATCCTGAGCTATTCTAGGCCTATAAAATGAAAATATTGGTCCTGCAATAGACCCTTCCCTACTATCTGTATTGCAATTTAGACTTTCCAAAACGCATTCTCATCCTGTACTTTCTATGGCACTGAACTGGTCTCTGTAAAAGGAGGCGCAACTCTACTCCTCACTGCCTGTGAAGTCACAACCAACCTGCCCGGTCCTGGGGCCGTGTGTGCCAGAAGCTGAGATGACAGTGTATAGGATCAGAGGGATTATGTCATTAGGATGGAAACAGCCAGAGGCTTGGCCTGCAGGTGAGCCCCAGATGGATGCGGCTCAGATGGCAGGCAAGGAGTCAGCAGCAAGGAAGGCTCCCAAGTGAGGATGGAAAGCACATCTTGGCAAAGAGTGGAGTTGGCCCCTCCGTGGTGGGGTCATTATGCACGACCCCTGCCCATCCCTCCATCTGGTTTTCATGTCAACTAGCATCACTTCATTTTTTCCTATGGTCTGATTTGCAGCCAGTTCACAAAAGACAATGCATGCTCCAGGTTTTTTTTTAAAAGTCAAAACCCCCACGATGGCTGTGTGTATGCCCAAAAGGACACAAAACAAAAGAACGTGGCAACGTATATACGGGGTGATGGGGAATCTCCAAGGAGAAGGGTCAAAAGGGATCTTTTGGCCTAGTAGCACTTTTTGATATATTTGGTGGTGATATGCTTTAATTTCCTTTTTTTTTTGGCTTTCTTCTGTGTTGGCATTACCTTTTAAAAGAATTACACTTCTCAGTGAAAAACACCTGAGCTGAAAAGAGGAATTATACAGTGAGTCATGGCAATCAAAATGCCTGAGGATGAATCACAACCTCCATGATGGGGAGAGGGGGGAAGGTACACCTTTCCCTTCTTCAAGACTTCCAAAGAGCCACATTTCCTCCACTTAATCCTCACTCCTCCCAGGGAGATCAACCCCCCCCCCCATATTTGAGTATAGTTTCATGACTTGCTAAGGCCCAGAAATTACATTTTCTGAGCCAGCCTTCTCTATTGATGAGCTTCACAGACTTAGCTAAGTCTCAGGTGAGAGAGACGCAGACCCTTGTTAGGCCTCTACTTGGGGCTCTTTCCGGTCAATAAAGACTATCAAAGCTTCTCCTTTGCTAATAGAGCTTCTGAAACCCGCGGTCATCTCTACACCACCAGGGGGCATCAGAAGAAGACTTTAATAAAGGAGCAGCTTGAAATACTGAAACATTCACTAAATGACAACTAGGTATCATAATGATAGTTATGGATTTAAAGTTAGGGAGGCCTCAGACACTTGGTAGCCGGACAACCCTGGACGAGTCACTAAATTTATCTCAGGATCAGTTTTCTCATTTGTCCGAAGGACATCATAATAACACTTCCCTCATACAGCTTTTGTGTGAATTAAAAGAGATAACACATGAAAAATATTTTGCTATATGACTGTTGGCTATTATTTTTTTTAATTTATTTTTATTTTTGCTGAGGCATTTGGGTTAAGTGACTTGCCCAGGGTCACACAGCTAGAAAGTATAAAGTGGACTGAGACTGGGACTGATTTGATCTCAGGTCCTCCTCACTTCAGGGCCCGTGCTCTATCCACTGTGCCATCTAGCTGCCCCTATTTAATCATTATTATTAGTTACTAAATATAGATCTCTAGCACTTACTCACGTACAGTTCTTCTACCTTAGATTGTTTTGGATAGTGGAAGCCACCTGTTCATTCCCAAAGTCAGGTCACCATTAAGTTCCCTTTACATTTCTTGTTGAGAAGTGACAGAGCATAGCTTTTGCTGGATTTTTTTCTCATTTCTGCTTAACTTTGTGGCAAAAGCCTGTCAGTAAAGCAGTCGTTCATCACCACAAACCAAACCACTGGCCTAATTGAGGCAGGAGTTCAGCAAGATTCTCTCTGGGTGTCTTATTTCTCCAATTCAGGCATGTTAAGGCCACGTTGACATTCTGGACATCTCAGTGAGGGGGGAAAATCTATCACTCAAAGCAGTGGTCTAAACCGATATAGACAAAAAGCTAGCAGACTGATTGACCTCTGCACTTTTCAGTGGCTTCTCTTGTCATCAGAGACAAAGAAACCACAAGCACTCAGCTAGCAATCAGTGAACTACAGTGGGTTCCTAGACAGTAGTCCAGTGATCTAAGGAAATACCTGATTCTCAGAAAGTTCTCAGAGATGAAATATACAAAACAAGACTGATATTACTCATCATTTTGGAGCTTATCTTAAATGGAGATTGTCAGTCAGCCATCAAGTGTCACTGAACTCCCCCATTATGGAAAGCATAATAAACTGAGAAGAGTTGTTGTTCAATCATGTCTGACTGTTTGCAACTCCATGGGCCACACTATCCGTGGGGTTTTCTTGCAAAGATACTGGGGTGGTCTCCTTTTCCTTCTCCAGTGGTTTAAGGCAAACTGAGGTTAAGGGACTTGCCCAGAATAACATAGCTAGTAAGGGTCGGAGGCTGGATTTGAACTGGGCTGTTCCACAGAGCCACCTAACTGCATCCTACTAGGAAAAAAAAACACAGAAGTAAAGATACTTTTTGTCCTTAAACCTTACTGTGTATCTATCTAGGGTAATATGGCATAGAATGTTTAATGCAAATGTAGTTATCAAACAAAATAAATGTAGGAGGTTGTGTTCAAATGGACATATCTGTGCCTTCCAGCAGCTGTCATTTGTGGGCCTCCAGTCCGGCTTTTGTATCTCCAGCCTTGGGACTGGCCACAATGAGTGTCCATTAAGGACAGCTTCTGGAAAATGCAACTGTTTCTGTTTGCATATGCCCCCTATGGACAAACAAGGGTAATTAACAGAGTGCACCATGAGGAAACCCCCCCCCCCCCCCCCCCCGGAAGGAATGATCACAATTTACAGGGGGAACCCTTAACTGCTTTGACAACTACAGAAAAACGAATCCTTGAATAGAAGGTGCTAACATTGATCAGGGTTTTGAATGGAAAGATCTTATGAGATGGCTGATAAGGTGCGGCTCAGACTGACTGTGAGCAGGTTGGGAAAGGTCAGAGAAAGAAAGAGGAAGAGGGTAAAGGAGGGAGCCAGAATCCCCAAGTGACCTTAATTAAAAGAAGGCAGCTTGCCAGTTGGGGAAAAGAGTTCAGAAGCTGTCACAGAGGAAAGCCACATGTGTTGGAGCAACAGGGGCCTCTTTTTGAACCAGAAATAGTGGATTTTACCAAGTATCGATCAACCCTTAACCTCGTAAGTCCTGACTTCTGTCTCGCAGTGGTGGTTTGCCGAGAAGCAAGCTGTTCAGTGCCGGCCAAAAGCAAATAATCCCAACTCTAATGTTCTTCCTGGATTTGTGCTGGCTTCAGGCACTGTGTTTGGCCAGGCATTTTTCCTTGTTAGCATCTGACTACCAGTGTAGACAATTGAGAATGAATGTAATTACAAACTATTCAGATAGAGCTATTATTAAGCATTCATATTTCAATCAATGGTGCAGAAGGAAACTATGACAGAAACACAATTTATTCTGACAATATTTGCATATTGGTGTCGGGAGTTTGATTCAAACCAATTATGCTATAGTTATCTATGAAAACCATATGGTGGACAGCTAGATATGGCATACTCTTCCAGTTAAAATCTGCACTGTAGCATTTGCATAGCAAGAAAAGCAAACAGGCAAGGATATATTTATTATTCAAGGACTAGACACGGTGACATATGGGCCCATCTCTTTTATTTCAAATGGATATGTATTTACAAATAATTATTGTCCATATAATTATAATTACTGTCTTAATATCAGGCAATGGAGAGAGAAAGCAGGATGATGGGAGGGACAGAATGAAAAGAATTAGGAAATGAGAGTATGTAAGTTTTTCTTAGCAGAGCAATAATAATACCAACAACTCACAGATTACGTGTGCATAAGTTTACAAAGCACTTTATGTCTATCTATCATCTCACTGGATTCCACACCAATCCTAGGAGGTAGATGCAGTTCCCCAAATTACAGGTTTTGGAGTTGGATGCAACCTTAGTTGTCACTGGGTCAAGTGGTACTCCAGTCTTTGTTTCGCGTCCTCCCGCTGCTGAACTGGGAACCCAATTGGCCGCTTCCAGTTGGCCAGCACAGCTTCCTCCCTTCCTCCCCTTCTCTCCCTACATAGGGAATCCTACCCTTACCTGCAAATCCTCTGCCCAAAGAAATGTTGGGGTTTACAAGATGGATTTTTTTTTTAATGGACCATATCACTCTTGGCCAATTATAGGTCTCAGCCCAATAATTACTTGCTCATTATTTGTACTCTGATGGTTCCGTGAGTATAAATAGCAATCACTTCTTTGTTAGCCAGAGACCCCGAGGGTTTTCCTTTCCCAGATGTATTGATTTTTTGACTAGGTAAAGGAGGCCATTCTTTACCCCATTTTTACATAGCTTTAATCACTGAATGGGTGCTGCCTCAGTCAAACTGAGAACTGTTAAGAGACCTTAGCTTAAAAAGGCCAAGGTCGCCCAGTACATCCAGGGCAATCTCCAGTCATCCTGATCTGTATCTGGCCGCTGGACCCAGATAGCCCTGGAGGAGAAAAGGAAGCTGGTGACTTTGCACAGACCTCTCTCATGTCAATCTGTCAATCTGATTCACTTGAAAGTCATGGCATCTCCTTGCTGGTGCAATTATGCTCTTTCAGAACAAAGGATAAAAAAAACAACAATGACATGAGTAAGAGATAAGCCATCATATCTCTTGGGAGCCACTTTTGGACAGCTGCAATTGTTCTACAAAGCATCTTGGTGGTACAGTGAATAGAAGGAAAGGCCAGAAGTCAGGAAAACTCAGCTTCATGAGTTCAAATCTGACCTCAGATACTTACTAACTGTGTGATCCTGGAGAAGTCTCTTCACCTTGTTTGCCTCAATTTCCTCATCTGTAAAATGAGCTAGAGAAGGAAATGGCAAACCACTCTAGTATCTTTGCCAAGAAAACCCCAGATAAGTTTACCAAGAATTGGACGTGATTGAAACATGATTGAACAACAGCAAAAACTGTTATGGACATTTTTCTTGCTTCGACCTTAAACCAATCTTATCATTTTTCAACCGGATAGTCCATCAGATACAATTATCATGTTTCCATTATCCCTATCATGTTTCCATTATCCCTTAAGTTTTCTCATTACAGATTAACCCTTACCCCTTCTCATTTCTCCAACAAGTCTTCTCGTTATATGCACTATGGCCATCTAAACATTTTGGTTGCTTTACTCTGAACTCTTTTCAGTTTATGAATGGCCTTCCCCAAATGTGGACAACTGAAGCAAATATAATATTTCAGATCTGTTCTAACCAAGGCAGGATGGGATTATTGCCTCTTATTCACAAATACCTATACTTCTATTACCATTTTTTAAGATCACATTAGCTCAGCGGGGTTGCCATATCACACTCTAGACTCATATTGAGCTTGCAACTCAACTCCTAAAATACTTTTCAAATGAACTGGGGTCTATGAGATCATGCTTAGGAATGTACATAGAAGAATGCAACATTTTACAAGTGAATATTCTGAAACTTAGAGAAATGTAAGCCAAATCTCTGCTTTCACATAGTGCTGTATGCTAAGGAGATGTAAATGTTCACTTAAAGCACTAAGTGGCCTATTAAAATACATGTAATGTCACAAGACTAGATCTTGATATTGAGCCTTTAAGACCGGCTTCTAGTTAGGAGATGATATGGTCTTTTATGATCTTTAATTTTGATATCCAACCTCATCAGTTTGGACCATCCTCTCCCTTAACTAAAAGCCCCATTCATCTTATTTCATTTCTCTTATTCATCTATAAAATATGAAGAAAGTAAGCAGGGAGGACAGTGGTATCAAATATTTGATGGTTGTATATTTAGCCAAGTCATGTGGTCATTGCAAAATGATCTCACAGAGTTATTGCTACTTAATAGGCAGGCAAGCTTGGTAAAACCTCAAGCTCCCTGGACCTCAGTTTCAGATCTGCAAAACATGCTCACAGAACTCTGTGATTGCTCGAGTTCCTTCCAGCTCTTGCACTGTATGCAATAAAATGGATAGGTTGGGAAGATTGGGCTTTAGGAAATGATCTCTTTCCCGACTGCAAGCCTCACCTTGAGTGGGAATAGTTTTAATCTAAACGTTTGCTCAGGAGAGAACACCAGGCTTGAAATCACAAAGTCTGGGTTCGCATATTCACTCTGAAACTCTTAGTAGTGTGCCTCCAAGAGGTTGGGTTCTTTCTCTGGAGTTCAGTTTCTTTAACTGAACACAATAACACCTACTCTAACTCCACCTACATCAAAGGATCATCACTAAAGAAAGTGCTTTATAAATTGCAATGCATTATGTACAAGTGAGATATTATTATTTAATAATTTTGAGCTCATCCCTATTAGTGGTTTGAATCAGGGGTCTTGTCTAGCTAAATAGCTGTTCACATTCACTCAGTTGGCTCCAAAGTGTAGAATTTTTTGGCCATGAGAAATCATGCAAAGGGAGATAAAGAACAGCCCTCACTCCTATGTGCTTCAATCAGAGAAGGGGAAAGAAGGGGCTGCCTATAAACATTAACAGCTATCGATACCCTAAATGTGTGCGTTTTATCCAGAAATCATTGAGTTGATATATTACTGAGGGAAATAAACCATATCAATGCTGATCACTATTGAGCAAAATTCTTATTATAAATGAAACTAGAAGACTTAAGAAAGTCGTAGCTAAATGGAAGGCTGAAGGCCCTTGGGATGTGATTAGCAAGATGGCAGAAGAGATCTTTTCTACATAATTCTCCAAATAAAATCTCAAAAGAAGACACTCTGGGCCAAATCGAGAATAATTAAAGCTGAGTTTGGAAGATATGGAGATAGAAACAGCTTTAAGATAAAGGCCTCATTAAATAACAGCAGAGAATCTAAAAACATAAACGAGCTCCACTGCTAGCTCACACAATATGCGGGGCATACAGAGCCAATGCAAACAACCTTGCAGGGCCTTGATGCAGGAACACCTGATTAGAAAACACTGATCCTGCCCCACTCTGTGAATTTGTGGGTAGTGATACGATAGGCAAGGACATGATAGTACAGACACACCAGATCAATATGAGGTTTCCATGAAGAAGGGAAAAGGTAATTAGAAGTCTGGGGTTAGTCCTTTACCCCTAGAGTTTACCTAGGCTAGGCAGCCGCACAGCCCAACTCAGCTTTTTTGGCAATCTTGTGAAATCTTTGGACTTCTTCTCAGAATCAAGTTTTTACGTTCTTCAAATAAAATGTATAGGGTTACAAAAGAAAGCAATTATATCCAAACACAGTTCTTAATAAAAACAAGTTCACAGAGCCCAGCTTCAGAGTACACGACCTAGAGGCAGGCCTCTGGCCCCTGGGTGACTGCTCGGGGGAAATTTATGGGAGGATTTGGACAAAAGTCTCAAAGAAGAAGAAAGTATGGGGGTACTACTCTGGGGAAAGGGACATCTCTATTAGCTGTATCCTATCTCCACTAAAGTTTCAAAGCGTAGCCCTGTTTCAGAATTTTGAAATAAAGATGACATCAGACACTGACAATGACATCAATAATTTCCCCAGGAGGCATCTAGAGAAAGTGACTTCAAGTCCACTGCTGAAAAAGCCAAAGACTATGTAAATTGTTTCCCTCCCCCACTCCCCACATTCCTCAATGAATAAGTCATTTCGCAGAATATAAATTATTTCACAGTCAGTGACTCATGGAATGAAGGCTATGGAGCAGGACCAGGGGTCAAAACAATGCAATGGGTTTTTTTCCTTTTTTTTTCCCGTTCGTAGAGGGTAAAAAATGGGATTCTATAAATGTTCCTCATTGGTATTCAACCTTCAAGAACAGCTGAAAGCAAAGAGAATGTCAGAATGCTGGGCTGTCTCTGAACCTTAAACTTGTTTTGAAAGTTTTTAAAGCCTTGATATTGCAACTTTACACTACAACCTCAGCTAATTAGGTGTCAGTCAAATAACGGGCTCCCAAGCATTTTAAAGATTAAAAATAAAATTAAATTAGACAAGAACCTAAAGTTTGCAAGTCTCCACTTTAAAAATTTCAGCTGTTCAATGAATATTTAAAATCCAACTCTATTTAAATAAATAATATCAAAATAAGCTACCTAATATTTTGCTTCCTCAGAGCTCCCTAAGCAAAAGCTCAGGGAAATATGTGGTTCAGATGATTTCTAACTTAAATCATATGGGTCTCTTTAACTGATTAAACTATGTCATGTTTTGCTATGGTTGACACCTTTAAAAATCAGGTCCAGTTAGTAAAGGAACCCAAGCTGGGGATTATGTGAATATTGATGGAGCAAAAGAAATTGTTGAGTATTCTAAGGAAAAAAGCTTCTAAACAGCTCAACTGGAGAAGGGGCGGGGGGGAGGGGTATGACTGTTGTAGGACAATGGTATACTCCGAGGTGGAAAACACATATAATGCATGATCCGCTGCTTTTGAAAAGGGAGAGATCCTGCCCTGGAAATAGCAGAGAGGGAACACGCCTTCAAACACACCAAGAGAACAATTCTTACAGCAAGTGTGGGATCTCCAAAGTGAGATAGAAGATCTTCAGCCCCTAAAGGGGGACTCACTGATGAGGGGCCATTTGGTCTGGAATTAGAGAAAAGAAATCTCTGGCTCATGCGTGTGAGAAAGCTGTTTGTTTTTTTTTTTTTTTCCCTTTCTTCCTTTAAGCAGAAAGAAGGCAGCCTTAGCATTGTAGTTGACTTATAATTAACATCTGAGTGCAACATAGTTCTTGATCCCTTGTTCAAAAAAAATTATTTTGTAACTCAATAACCATCAGTGTTTTATAAGGTCTAACATATAAATTACTTAGGAAAGAATTCTCTATTTGATTAGAACTTCTGAGAAAACTGAAAATCCTTGTGGCAGAAATTAGGCTTAGCCCAAGCATTTACACCAGGTTTTGTAATAAATTCAAAATAAATAAGTGACATGAATATTAAAGATCATGCCTTACAAATAAGAGAAGCAGATCACAAACCTCTCATAGGTGTAGATATGAGACAAACATTTAAAGGGACAGATACATTGATGAAAGATAAAGTAGATAATTTTGATTACGTGAAATTGAAAAGCTTCAGTGCAAAATAAATAATTCAGCTAGGCTGAGAAGGTAAGCAGCCTACTGAGAAGTTATTTTTGTCATCAACTATTTGTGATAAGGTTTGACTATCTAAAATATATAGACAACTCACAGAAATATTTAAGACCAAAAGCCATTCTCCAGTAGATAAGTGTTCAAAAGATGTGAGTTTTCAAAAGAAGACTTGTAAACTGTTAACAATCATGTAAAATAATGTTCCAAAACATTAATTAAAGAGATCCGGTTTAAAAAACGCCGAGATTTTGCTTCAGACTCAGCAAGTTGGCAAACATGACAAAAACCGGAAACAGTCCATGTTGCAGGGGTTCTGGAAATACAATCACACTAACTCACTTTTATTGAGTGTGCAGTGAATTATTACAACCATTCTGGCAAGCAATTTGGAATCTTACGTACAAAGTGACTAAAATGTCCATACCCTTTGATCCAGAGATTCTACAGCTAGACATATACTCCACAAAGGTCAATGACAAAAAGAATTACCCAGTATATACCGAAGCAGCATTTTTATCGTAACAAAGAACTAGAAACAAAGTAGATCTCATTGAATGGGGAATGACTCAAGAGAATGTTATGTGAATGTACTGTGTTATAAGAAATGATAGACATGATGTTTACATAGAAGCATGGAAAATCATATACACACTAATACAGAGTGAAGTAAGCAGAGCCAGGAAAACAATATACTTAATGAATATAACAATGTAAATGAAACGCCACCCATAAAAGTTGAAAACGAGTGTGGTAAAATTAAAAAGAATAACCATAACTCGAAAGAAGAAAAATGAGACTATACCTTACCTTCCTCTGCACTCCAGGAAGACGTGGGTGGTGCGTAGGAGGCAGTCATTGGGTACTGAACATTTTTGATGTATTGGTCAGTTTTGCTGACTTTTTTTCTCTTGCTCTTTCTTTAAAAAATTCTTCTTCATAATAGATGGTTCTCTTGGAAGACTTTCAGGGAGATTGCTAGGCACTGTAAAACCAAAAGGCACCAATAAAAATCTTATTTTTAGAAAGGTATTTTGCTTAGGTAATTATGTATATTTTTCACCAAAACACTGTGGCAGGAGGTGTCTCTATGTTCTCTCATCCAAGTATATAAACATTTGTTACATAGTTAGCCTTAGACATAACCGGCTACTGTTACATATATTATGCCCAACTCTGAAATTACAATCCTAAAATCACAACAATCCCTGCTATCAAGAAACTGATATTCTATAGGGAAGAGATCTCACCTTCACCTCTAAAAAATTGCCAAATAATTTCAAGGGGAAGGCACTAATAACCAAAGGATCTGTAAAGTACGTAAGACATGGTCTATACTTTGAAAAACCGTGAGGCTTGCAGGAGGCAAAGATTCAGAAGGAGGGCAGTGATAGATACATACGTGAAGTAGCTAGCATTTAGACTAGAAAGTGAGAGAAAGGAACTAATGGAAAATAAAAATGGGAGCTAGACTATGGAAGAATCAATATCGAGTTGAAGATTTTCTATTTTATGTTAGCAAGATTAGGGAACCACTGATGATTTATGAATGGGGAGTAGTGTGGTGAGATCTATGGTTAAGGAATATTTTTAACAATCATAACTGTCCAGAAGTTAAAGTGAATGCCTCAGAAAGTCCTAGGCCCATAAGACCATTTATTTAGAGCTAGAAAGAATCTAAGGCTATTTAACAGAGGAGGGAAGAAACCGAGGCAGTGGATCTCTCACCAGAAGTCTTCAAGTAGAAGTTGGGGTCAGTGTGGTGGAAATTCACATTTAGGAAGAGGCTGGACTAGATATTTCTTGAAATTCTGAGGTTCTGCCAAATATACAAGGAAGTTACTACAATCCCCATTTTGCTGATAAGAAACCCAAGATTCATTCTTCCATACATACCAAGTGACACAAACATTATAATGTCACCTTTCATATCTTGCTGGAACCCAAAATGTTCATGTTGTGAATTTTTAATTCTCTTTTTTCCTCCACTAAAAGGAAAACAACGGATCTTTTGTTTGGGAGTTTTCTATCTCAACCAGGCTCTATTTTTTCCATCTCAATGTACAGACAAAAACTGTTGTCTTCAGATACAGAGTCACTGTGAGCGAAAAGAATGTGACCCTGTTCACTTTTCAATGGATGGAGCCATGGGCATGTCTGCTTTAAATCCATTTTCATTTGGCCAATACCTTTGGCTCGGAAATCTTCCAATTGTATTACTTCACTTTCCACCCACCTTAGCAATTAATCTAATGTCTTGAATGGTTATTTGAATATTTTATGTAAGTGTGCCTTAGATCTGAAACTAGCTTGTAAGGCACTCACACATATACATACGAGTGTGTGTATACATATGTGTATATATGTATACACACATACATATATGCATACACACTGACACACATATATAGTAAGTGCTCAGTATCATTGTCCTTTAACACTATTAACTACATGTAAAACTTGACATTGGCCAATGAATGATGCCTCAATTAGATATGAGATTCACTTTTGAGCCTCTTATTTTGAATTGTGTGTTGGGGGGGGGAATCTAGAATCATGATTATAACAGTATAATCATACTGTAAAGTCTCACATGTAGTTAACACTAAAGTAAATTCTAATGTGCCTAGCTCTGTGGAGAACACAAACAAGTTAGAATGCATGCCCCCCTCTCAAATGTTTCCTCTGATTACAGACTGTAAATCTAGAAGGCAGAGAACAAATGGCTGTCATCCTAAGATGTCAGTTCCCCATTCTTGCTCCCTAGTACTCTTTGTTCTTGGACTCCAAATCCTGCCTACCTATAACTACTCTGTCTACTGTTTAATCCTTTAGTTAAATTCTCTGGACTTGGCTCCTTCTGTGTAACCCTATTCCCTGTCAGGATAGGGAGGCAAGGCATTGTTTGTATTGTTTCAAAGTATTGTTTGAAAAACATTCAGTAGAGGGGCAGCTAGGTGGTGCAGTGGATAGAGCACCAGCCCTGAAGTCAGGAGGACCTGAGTTCAAATGTGCCCTCAGACACTTAGCACTTCCTAGCTGTGTGACTGTGGACAAGTCACTTAACTCCAATTGTCTCAGCCAACAAAGAAAGAAAGACATTCAGTTGAGAATGGTGTAGAGTAGATCCCTAGATAGCGCTTAGCATTGGCACATAGTAATCATTTGAGAAATGCTTTTCTCTCATTCAATTTCTTTATTTATAGATCTGATCTATTTCCCCCATATTCAATAAACACCAGGGATTCCCTATTACTGCTGAAAGTGAAGAAAAAGTGATCTCAATGGCATTCAAAGCTCTTCAAAGCCTAACCTCAGCCTGTATTTCCAGTCTTCTTAGAAATTATTCCCTTTTGCATGCTCTTCAGTCATAAGGACTCCAGTTTCTACTACTCACACAACATTCCACTTTTCATCTCTGCTGGCTAGCCTTCCTCTTTCCCCCTACTTCTTAAAATCCCTGGCTTCCTATAAGAGTCAGCTCACGTGCCACCTTCTGCAATCTGCCCTTCTCAGGCCCACCTCCTGCTGTTACTTTCATCCCCTCTAAGGTTAAATTCCATCTACCACATCTGGGTCTGGAACTTATGTATTTATGTTCAGGTTGTTCTTCAGTAGAACGAGGACAGGACCTATTTTTGCCTTTTCTTTACTTTTATTTTTTTTTCCTTGTATCTCCAATGACAAGCACAGTGCCTGACACATAATAAGAACCTTGTAACTGATTTTCAAATGATTGATTAATTTATAGAAAAGATAAAAATGACTTGAAGGCTTCAAATCTGAGTGATCAGAATTATAGTAGCATTGACATTTACAGGAAGAAGAAAAAGAAGAAGGTGAAGAAGAGGATGACGACGAAGAAGAAGATCTACTACAGAAGATAGTCTGAGGAAAAGTAAGTATGATTTCATGTTTGTTTTTCTAATGGGATAATGTGACATATGTGTATAAATGCCCAACCAAGCTCCTAGAGCTGTGGCAGTGGAACCCAAGGAGAAATCAGGGCTGGAAAATGTTGAATGTAGAGTTATTTAGGGGGCAGAAATAGGAAGCAGAGCCTGTATAGACAAAAAAGTAGCAGCTTGAAAGATAGGAATAGAGTCTAAAGAGCATAGTGTCATAACATCCAAGAGTACAAAGAACCAAATTAAAATGTCATTAAGAAATATTTTTAAAAATAAATAAAAATACAAGAGAGTATAGCAAAGATTAATATATGGTTTAGTGAATCTCTGCAAAGCTGGCAGGGGTCCTTCTTCACAGTTTAGTGGCCTTCATTTCCACTTGAGTTTAACCCCACTGGTGTATAGGAATTGAGAACAATTTAAGGATCTGGGAAGAGGCAGCTGGTGACTCAGTGTATAGAGCACAGGGCCTGGAGTCAGAAAGACCTGAGTTCAAATACAGCCTCACACTTACTAGTTGTATGTCACTTCACCCTGTTTGCCTCCATTTCCTCATTTGTAAAACGACCTGGAGAAGGAAATGGCAAATCACTCCAGGATTTCCACCAAGAAAACCCCAAATGGAGCCGTGGAGTTGGACACAACCAAAACAACTGAACAAGGATCTTGGGAAGGCCACTGACTCACAGGCTTATAGAATCATAGACTTAGAGCTAGAATGGACCTTAGACTTGATAATTACATCTTCACTGTGATCTTGAGAAAGTGGCTTCAGCCAAATGGTGGGAACACGCGCCAGACTACAAGTCCATTAGGAATGAATTGGTGGTGAGAAAATGAAGCTCCTAATTACTAGCTACTCTTTTGAGGGATTTGGCAGTAAAGAGGAGATGATGGAACGGTAGTGTGAACTAGCAGGATGCCAGGAAGGATTTCCCAAGGGAGATAGACCATGTTTTCAATAATTTGAATTTTTATTTTCTGATTAATTTCAAGGGAAGATATAATAGGTTAAGTGAAATCCAAGTGATGACTATTTTCTAGTCTTAAAATACTGATTTATGCAAGCAAAATTAAGGTCATCCTTAGAAAATTTAAGATGATTTGGTTATTAAGCAGGCATAAAACATATATCCTTTTGGTTTCTATTGAATGTAATCGGCAAAGAAGGTAACATGTCCTTTCCAGAATGTCATTACCCTGATTGTTTTTTTCCAATCTATTCAAGTGTTTTAACATCTCAGTTTTAGCAATCAGTCCAGAAACTGTTTCTGGGGAGGTAATAAGTGCAAAGAACATTTTGAAGGATGACTGTTGTATGCGTTCATATTTTTGATGAAGGGTTGGCTTTTGAAATATTTTTCCACATATTTTTTTTTTGCTAAAGCTTTTAACCAGTTCTTGAAAAATTACTCTATAAACAGATTTGTCTAAACTCTTATAACATTAAAGCAGTACTATTAAAATAAACCAGAGAATTGCTTTGGCTTCTACACCAGGAAATGCCCCCAAACACCCCCCAAGTATCCATTTTCTGACTTTCACTCGATGCTTTCTACCTCCTCACTTGATAGACAGCACTAGTCTAGAGCAGGAGAGGATAAATGGTTTGTCCCGAATCCCAATGTGATCCCCAATTCTTATGAAATGAAAAGTTCTTCTTTTTATACTAACCTTCTACTGGAATTGTTCTATGGCAATAAGACTTGAAACAAAAGTGACTCCAAACAATGAAGAATGTGGATCACTCCCAAAGTAAAGGAAGGAAGGAAGATAAGGAGGAAAGGAGGAAATGAAGAATGGAAGGAAGGAAGGAAGGAATGAAGGAAGGAAGGGAGGGAGGGAGGGCGGGAGGAAGGAAGGGAAAGGAAGAACGAGCATAATCAAGGAATTTGATAATAGGAAAAGCAGAAGAGCTGGTGTCCTGGTGAGAGTGAAGAATGACAGGGAGACATGCAGGCGACTCCACTGATACCCTCATGATGTCAGGAGAAAGCAAGGTGCCAGGGCTGGGTGTGGGGATTTTGGTGTGGGGATTTTTGTGAGGGCACAAGCAACACTCACGCAGGCTGGGTGGGTGTAGATGAGCTGTGATACACATTGTTGGAGGGAACAGCTAAATTGACGAGATCACAGATTCATTTGAGAGACAAGAATGCCTTTGGTAGAATTTTTTATTATAATTCACAATGAAGTTGTCTTTTGGAAAATGGATGACCAACCTATCATTTGCTTGACATTTAAGTCAATGCCATATGATAAAGATTAATTCATTTGTGTCTATTGGAAATATATTCTTTGGCTATAAACATTCACTCCAATGTAATACTTTTAGATTCAGTATAAGTCTCATCCTGAGAATCACTCAGGACTATTTTAGGAGCAGACAACAATGATTAGGGAGGTAAGTGTGGTATGGTGGAAAAGCGCTGGGTATAGAATCATGAGACTTCATTTGTGGTCCTAGCTTTGACCCTTCCTAATTTTGAGCAAGTCACCTTCCTGTTTCGAGACTCAAATTTACTAATCTGTAAAATAGGTGAGAATAGCATTAGTACAATCTACCTCATTGGGTTAGTAGATGTAAAATGCTTTGGAAATTATAATATCAACTACCATTGTTGCTAAAACAAATTAAACCACAGGCAGAGAACAAATTTCAAACCAACTCCATATCCCAAAGAACAGATAATGCAATTAAATCTCCTCCTTAGCAGAGGTGAGGGACCACAGAGGCAGAATCCTGCATACATTTTCTGAGGTACTCATTGTATTAGTTATTCCTATTAAACTTTTACAAGGAAGGTTTTGATTCCAAGGTAGGGTAAGGTATATTTGAAAATTACTGTGATGGAGATCCGAAAGGCATCGTGGAACATTGAAAAATAATAAACCCCAAAATTGTAATGAATGAATAACCCGAATTTGATTTAGGCAAACTTCTTTTTTCATTGGATTGATAATCCTACACTCCTGCTTCTCAGGATATTTTGAGATGGTCTGCGAAGTAAAGTGGAAAGAGAAAGAAAAACCTCATTTACCCCAAAACAGCCAGAAAGCATTTTTTTTGGTAGCAAAGAACTGGAAATAAAGCATGCTCATTGACTGGGGAGTGGCTGACAAAGTTGTGACACATGAATGTTGTAGAATATTACTGTGCAGTAAAATGATAAATCTGAGGAATTTAGAGTAAATTTGTATGAACTGCTGCAGAGCGAAATGAGTATGAGCAAGAGACTAATTAAACAATGACGAAAGCAGAGTATGGGAAAACCCCAACAAAAGAGAGCTCAATTCTGAGTAATAGGAAACTCAATAATGATCCCAAAGGAGAGAGTGAAACCTCCCTCCTGTCTGCTGAGATGCAGGGACAGCAATGATGGCAGGATGCGATTGCTGGCTCAGTCTATTTTGTTTCACTGTTTTTCTTTGTTATGATGGGACATTTAATGGGGGTTAGGGGAAAAGGGTGCAGTGCCTATAGGATTTATCTAGAAATGATTGCCAAGTAAAAACAAAAAGCATCAATGAACCATCCTCACCCTCCCCCCCACCCCGAATTATGGTAAGCCTTATTTTTTTCCTGAGCATTTTACAAAATCTTTTCCAGTGACTTGGAGTGATTTCTGGAATCTAGATTCCTGGATAGGCTTCAGCCAGAAAGATCTGCAACCCACATGACCTAAAATTGCCTCACAAACCTCCATAGAGTTTCCAAATCACAGCTTTCTTTTTAATTGACAGGTGGAAATGGGAAATGTATCAGCACACTCACTTTAGAGCCAAGGCTGTTGCCATTGTGACTGGAGATGAGATTTGGAAAACATCAATGAATGTCTTTAAAGCCTAGAAGCAGCTCATTATTTTCCTAATGCAGGGAGTTAGGTATGTCAAAACCTTCAGCCTCTAACTCTCTCCTAGGAATCTACCAACTTTTCCCCTAGACTCTCAGAGCCATTGGCAAATCCTTCCCAAAGCAATTGCTACTGCTGGAACGATAACATGGACTGCTGCTGCAGAGAGCCCCATTAACTAAACTCAGGCTTGGAGATCAGTCTAATGCCCACCAGCATTATATCATATGAGGCTTTCTCTGCACGCATTTATGGCTTCAAGGGCACGGCCTGACCTCTAGGGTATGTCTGAATCCTCAAAATTAAGGGCCCTGCTGTCAAATCACCCCTGTGTACTAGCTTGTGGCTGATGGTTATATCTTTGGGGATAAGCTCTATGTTCCTAAATGCCCCGAACTTCAAATTTCTTACTTTTTAAAGAACATTCCTTTTATGCTGGACCCTGACTTCTCAGCAATCCTACAACTGCAATCGCTGACTGTTTCTGCACCTGAGACACAAAAAGTCCTTGAAGCGGAGATATCATCAGAGATAAAGTTGAGGAAGCGGGAGCCATTATTCTGCCTAAAGTATCTGACAGTGAACATACATGCAGCCAAGATTTCAAGCTGCTCTGCCAAGCTCTCTCGGGAGAGCTAGCATCAGTCATGTATGGGAGTTTACATTTAATCTGCTAATTATCTACTGTCACTGCAAGGGGAGGACAGACTTTCTCATAACTCATAACTTCTATCATTTGTGTTTTCCATAGTCCTGCAATATAGGAATGCTCAGAATCTAAGATTTCAAAGCACAACCTAAGGAAGATAGGAAGAGGGTTTTGTTGGGTTGTAGCCTAAAACATGAATATATTTTCACATTTAATTCAGGTGTTCACACTATTTTTTTGGTGAGAAATCATATGATGCTTTTACATTTTTGAATTTTTTTTTCCCAAGGGGGTGGGGAGGCCATCTGGACTTCTGATTTCATCGGCTGAGGCAGTTCCTGGTGTGGACAAACTGTCAAGTCGCCTCTAATTTATTCATTCTTTCATTCATCAAGTATTTATTAAGCCCCTATTATTTGATAGGCACTGTTCTGGACTCTGGAAGTATAAAGAAAAGATAAAAATGGACCCTGCCCTCAGGGAGCTTAAATACAAACTTGCTTCATTCCCTTTACCCTCTTATCCACTAAGCCCTGTCGATGGCTTAGGAAGCTAGTGGTAAATACTGCAGGACTTGGTTTCGGGAAAATCTGGGTTCAAATTCTGCCTCATAGATACTTACTTGATAAACTTTAAGAGGATATAGAAATTCTAGCTGAAAAAATGCAAAAATTCCATGGGAATTCAAATTCAAGCAGGTATTTTTATAAAATCAAGATTAAATCTCAGGCTCCATCTTTAAAAGATGACAGCCTACTCTTCTCTAACTCCTCCTATAGCTTTTACTAAGTACATTCCCATTCTTTGCTTTCTTTTGCTCGGTCTCAAATGAGCTTTTGTGTGTCTTTGTGTGCTCGCTGGCCTTCTTACTGAGTCACAGAACAGGTGACGCCAGGTCCTGGAACCTCAAAACTAGTCATAGCTTTGTGGGCCTTCCCTTCCCCTTTTCCCAACAGCAATGGCATGTATCAGTGATGCAGATGGCCCACTGGTAGGGATTTAGCCTGAGGATGCCAATTGGCCTTTGAAACTGGCTCACACCAGTAGTGAACTAAACCAGCTACACCCAGCAAAAGAACTCTAGGGGATGAGTATGAACCACTACATAGAATTCCCAATCCCTCTATTTTTGTCCACCTGCATTTTGGATTTCCTTCACAGGCTAATTTTACACTATTTCAAAGTCCGATTCTTTGTACAACAAAACAACCGTTTGGACATGTATACTTATATTGTATTTGATTTATACTTTGACATATTTGACATGTATTGGTCAACCTGCCATCTGGGGGTGAGGGGAAAAATTGGAATGGAAGGTTTGGCAATTGTCAATGTTGTAAAATTACCCATGCATATATCTGGTAAATAAAAACTATTAAATAATTTTTTAAAAAAGAAAAGAAACTGGCTCACACAATGAGCAAAATCACAGGCTTTGCCTCATTAGCACTTTGATTTAACCAAGTGAACTAAATGACCCACCCATTTGAAACTACTCTCACTATAAAAGTAAGGGATGGGGACTATGAGTCGGGTTTCCTGGGTTCCCTTTTGGCTTTCATACTGCTTCAGTGGTCATCTATCATTGTGACTTAGAGGCAAATGAGTTCATCTGCAGAGTTCTTAGTTCGATGTCATTCTCCCTGGAATATCCTGCTTTTTCAATGTTATTCTTAACTATGCTTTAAACCTTTCTTAAAAGATTTCCTGAGTCTGAAAGATGATTTTGGAGTTCATGTGAAGGTAGAGTTGGTCAGAGTGAAAACTGTCTGAAATCCCTGCCAACAAACCCTTTCCCTTATCGCTTGAGGCACAGGGGAGAGCTGGCTTTGTCTCTAAAAGCTGCTGGTAGATAGAAATGGTACTGCTGTCCCTGTCTTCCTGTCCTCCTTCTCCCTGTCATCTCCCTGTCTCCTTGTTGTTTCCCTGTCTCTAGCTGAATCTTTCGGTACATCATCTGCAGATTTTCTGTTCTATCATTCGTAGATTCTCCTGCTGTTTCTATTCTATCTTTAAGCCTGTTGTGGTGGAGAGCTAAGTCCCTTTCCCCTTATGTTCACAATGGTGTCGCGGTTGCCTTGGGATGGAAGCCACTCAGCATCACCATGAACTGGCAGGCTCCTAAGAGCCTAGCCATCCAGCTGGGGCCACTCTCACTTTTTCCAGATGACTTCATTGTGTCTCCTGTGGGCTCCTGGCCACATTTATGTTGATGATCTTGGATCAGTTTAGCCACAGAATTCCTTGTTTATCTCTACTTTTGTATCAACTGCTCTCCAACATTATCACAGCCCTGACCACCCAAGGCCACTTCTGAGCTCTCCCATTCAGAACTCCTTCAGTGCAAATACTGCTTCCTAACTTGTCTCTTCTGTCATGGAACATGATTTTGATTTACTCATTCAACATGTATCCTACGTACAAGGCTGTGTGCTCTTGCGCCGTGCTGAATACAAAAATGAACAGGCCCAAATTCCTGGCTTCTCATCAATCAGCCCCATCTCTTTACTCTAAACTTCACTGAATTCCCTCCTGATCCAAGTCAATTCCTACAAAATTGCTTTCTTCAGTGTTCAGAATACCCTCATTCTGCCAATCTTCTATTAAACTTGCCATCCAAAGTCCCAAACTTATATCAATCCTACCATCTGTTTTCTCTGCCTTTGGCTACTGTAAGCTCTGGAGTTCAATTTTTCCAAAATTCTGAATTCTTTCAGTTCCTATGCCTACAGCTGGTGCTATGTCACCCTCATGTACCTGTCATAGTAGAGCTGACCTCTATTTGTTTCACATAAACACATTCTCATCTAAAATTGTAAGCTTCTTGAAAACAGGAAAGTGCCTCATATTTTTGCTATCACCCACTAAATCCAGCAGTAATTTAACAGATAGATGGTTGTAGAAAGAAAGTGATGCAGGAAAAAAAGGAGAGGAAGGGATGGAAGGACTGAGGGAGGAAAGAAAAAAGAGAGGGAGAGAGTGAAGAAGGAAGGAAGGAAGGAAAGAAGGGAGGGAGAGAGGGAGGGAAAAAAAGGGGGGAGAGAGGGAAGAAGGAAAGAAAGAAGAAAGGGAGGAAGGAAGGAAGGAAGGAAGAGAAGGAGTAAAGGAGAGAGGGAAGAGTCAGGAATAAAGGAGAGCATTCCAGGCATGAGGGACAGCCAATTAAAATACCTGGAAAGAGATATTCAAAGAATGGAGAGGCCATTGTCACTGGACTGAAGAGTATATGGTGAGGTGTAAGATGTATAAAGACTGGAAAGGAAAGGGGCTAGTTATGAAAGGCTTGATTGTCAAATGGATGATCTTGCATTTGACCCTAAAAGCAATAGAGAACCACTGGATTTTTATGACTAGGAGGCTGATTTGGTCAGACTAACATATTCGAAAGATCACTAATTTGGATGGGTTGAACTTTAAATGGCAAGGCTCTAAACTAGTAAGTCTAATTCCAAGAGGTAAATTTGATTTCTCAGATGTCACTGAGACTTAGTGGGCTGAGATTCAAGAAACATTTAAGTGACTGGGGGGGGAGTTACTGTGCTATGAGTAAGGAGGAAAGGCCCCCAAAACAGGTAATCCTTGCCTTGAGAGAGCTTACATTCCACTTGGATATATAGACAGATGAGTAAATGAAAGCCTCTCTTAAGAAGGGAAAGAATATTTTATTGAAAATAAACTGGATGCGTAAAAGGGAGACCTCATGGGGTAGCATGGTGTTTTAAGAAGACCTATTTACGTGAGAGAATCTAGGACCCACAGAGAAGCAGGTTGGAGAATATTTTAATTAAGATAAAGGCACAGACTTCATCGTCTCATCACAGCATACCACAGAATAAATGGAAAGAAAGGAAAAAGTGATAGCAAGTTTGGGAACCGGATCACAAACCTGGTAGAGAATTATAACAGTGGTATAACAGGTATCCAGATATCTGCCAAAGCTTTCTCTGTCCTGAAGGCGAATGACAAAAAAATTTCATGATCTGTCTTAATATTAATTGTACCCTGCCAAAGGTAGAGGAAAATATTAGGGAATTCTATTCTTGATCCAATTCTAACAAAGAGAAATGGTTGCTGGAAAGGAAATGATGGCAACAAGGGACAACTATATCTTGGAATAGATGAAACAGAGGAGTGGAAAGCCTTACATGTCACTAAGGGAGAGCAGATTTCAAAGAGTTGAGATAAAAGCTATGAACAAAAATGCAATTGCCAGCCCAGCATGGATGCAGATTTTTCAAGAATGAAATTCTGAGAAAAAGGTGTGATCTATAGAGACGGATGTGGATGCACAAGGAACTCATCAGCCAACTTAGATTATCTTTACCAAAGACGTGTGAAGAAAATAAAAAGGCAGGTAAAAGAGTAAATCCAAAAGCACAGCAAAGGATTGTAAGAGTTGTGAGTATAGGAGCATCAGAAGGAGATGAAAGGTCCTGTTGACACATCCTGATAAAACAACAGTTTTATTTACAATCACCCATGCCAAAATAACCTTTTTTCCTTTTTGACAAGCTACTCTCAGAGGGTGATAACTTCCAGTATCATATGTATAAGACACCAATGACAAGGTTTCTCCTTCAGTATTCAGTGCCCCTTCACCAGGGTAGATCGCACACATACAAGACTTTCTGATCTGCAGTGGTGTAGGGAGGTTCCACGCCAGGAATTTACCCACACCACCTTTGCAACATCTCTTCTCTGACACGGTCACCCTGCTGTAAACCCTCATCACCTCATGCTTAGAATAATGCAATGGCCCACCTGCTGATGGGGCTGCCTGCCCCAAGTCTCTTTCCAGGCTAGTCAGTGCTCTATTCCTAAAGCGCAGGTCTGGTCATGTCACCCCCACCCCCCTCCCTGCCCCTATAAACTCCAGGGGCTCCCAATTGTGTTCAGAATCAAATATAACATTCTCTGTTTGGCCCTCAAAGGCTTTCCTAACCTGCCCCCTCCTACCTTTCTAGTCTTCTCATACTGTGTTTCCTAACACATACTCTTCGATCAACTGACACCGACTTCCTGGATGACCTGAAGAAGCCCCTCTGCCTCTATGCTCAGGATATTTTCTCTGGCTGTCTCCCATGTCTGCAGTGCTCTTCCTCTTCAACTCTGACTGCTGACCTCCCTGACTTCCTTTACATCTCAATTAAAATCCTGCCTTCTACCAAAAGTCTTCTCTAATCCCTTTTAGTTCCAGTGTCTTCCTTCTGTTAATTATCTCATGTTTATCATGCATGGAGCTTGTTTTATATATATATATATACGTATATATATATACACATATATATATATATACATATATATACATATATATATATATATACATACATACATATACATATACACACATATATTTGTTCATACGTTGTCTCATCCATTAGATTGGGAACTCCTCGAGGGTGGGGTTCTCTTTTACTTCTTTTTTATCCCTAGCACTTAGCACAAAGCTTTGCATATGGTAGGCATTTAGTAAATGTTTATTGATTATTGATTGAAATCACAAGCCCAGAGTGACAAAAATTAAAACAAAGCAACACTGAATAAGTGAGTTTACTGTAATTTAGAATCCTTACTTAAGAGATTATTGAAGAGTTTATATCTTTTCAGAAGATTGTGCTTCTCATCTCTGGTTGGTGAAATACTTTTTAGGAAGGGCTAGGATGGCCATAGGGCCATGTTGAGAAATAACATGCTTTACCAAGACAGCAAAGTACAACCCATTTGCCATTTTCTCCTCAAGATTCTAGGTTCCGCACTCTATAGGAAACTTTTCCGGTGACTCATTTTCTGCGTCTCTCGACAAAGTTGATCTCTTGAGTGTGAGTGATAGAAGCCCTATCCTTCTGCCTCACTCAGGGCAAGGGAAATGAATTTCTTCTCTTTTCAATCCACTGGGGTTCTTGCCATAATGATATGCCGCATTGATCAGCTTGGAGAATATTTATGACTCACTTCATTTTAATGGGGCTATTAATACTCCTGATGTTCCAACAAATAGCATTAATCGTTTTAGTGTTGACATATTGACAAATGATTGGATACGTGGAAAAGAATAATATAATCAAAGACAACCAAATTACATCTTTCAGCTGCTCATGGGAGAATAGAATGTGCACATAATTTACGTTTGAAAAGAGAATTAATGTCCATGTTGTAGTGGAGGTATTCAGCATAAAACAATCTAGCCACAAATGAGGGGGGCAGCACCAGCAAGAAAGCAATGTGTTCTAGTTGGGGTATAATATCAAGATGGAAGAGAACTCCCTAAGCTCCACTAAGCTTTCATTTGGGCTTGGTCAGATCCTTAATGTAGTGAAGAAATCTTCTAAGACAGAAGTAGCAGGGAAATCATTGCAGGGAAGGATTCAGAGTTGGAATCCTTAATTCCCTTAATTCGTCACATTTTATAGGTGAAATAATATCGTTTCAAAGAAGAGAAGAAACTTGCCCAAGATCACAAAAGCAAACAAACAGCAGAACCCAGATCCAAACCCTGGGCTTAGGCCTCCAAATCCAGTGTTCTCTAGTTTTTTTTTTGTTTTTTTTTCCATTATGTGGTTCACCCTCCCAAGAACCACTGAACATCAGAGTTGGAAAAGGTCTTCAATGACATAGTCCAACCTCCTCGTTTTGGAAAAAAACAAAACGAGGAAACTGAAGTGGAGGGAGGGGGAATGATTTGGCCAAGGTCACACAGTCAGAAAGGCAGAATCTGGATTTAAATCTAGGCCATAAAACAATTGTCAAAAGGAGGAAGTAAAAAGTAAGGAAGGAAGCAATGAAAGAAGAAAGGAAAGTAAGGAGGAAGGGGGGAGAAAGGAAAGAAGGAAGAAAAGAAGGAGAAGGAAGGAAGGAGAGACTCACTTATTAAGTGCTGGTGCTTACTATGGACCAGGAACAGTGCTTAGAGTTTTAGAATTATTTTTTCATTTGAGCCTCACATCCCTTGGTGGTAGTTGCTACTGCTATTATCATCCCCATTGATATAGATTAAATAATGTGGCCAGGATCATACAACAATAAATGTCTAGGCTGCATATGAGCACAGGTATTCCTGACTCCAGGTTCAGTGCTCTAATTGGAGTAATTCTTGGGTGCTTTCCACTAAATTGTTTCTAAATTGTAAAGAAGCTGTTTGCTTTCTTTAAAAAAAAAATAAGCATGGGCCCAAACTGAATGCTGAGTAGGATGCATGGTATAAATACAAGACATTATCTTATGATTTAGGAAGTAAATTAAGATTTTACAATGTAATCAGGAGCCAGAATGAGAGAAAATTCTAACACATATAATAGGCAAGGATGAAATCTTAGATTTCTTCATTGTGGTAGAACTCCCAGTGTGGGGAACTCCTTTCTCTAATAGAGACGGCAATACATCTGTGGGAAGAGTCTAGAACTTGGAGCCAGAAGACCTAAATGAAAATGTCACTTGTGTCATTTACCTAACTTTATTACTTCAGAGAATTCTTTCCTGTTCTTCAAAAATGGAGGGGATAAAACAAAGCAGTTGCTTGAAACACATAGATTTTCAACTTGTTTCAGGTTATACAGCTAGCAAGTATCAATGGTAGGTTTTGAACACAGGACTTCTTAGCTCCCAGGCCATCATCCTATTCCCTATGACATATTGCCTCTCTTCATTCTTCCTCTACTCCCTTTTCTATCTCTTTCTTCATTTTCTGTCCTCCTCCCCTTCTTTCCCTATACCTCTCTGTCTGTCTCTGTCTCTCTCTCCATGTGTTCTCTCTGCCTCTGTCTCTCTGTCTCTGTTCACACACACACATACACACACACACACACACACACACACACAATGTGTTACTATTAAGTAACTACATAAGCTATTTTTTTAGAAACAGACCAATACTTGTACACTCAAATGATTGTTGTCCCTTTCAAAGGAGGCCTCCTGGGAGGCTGCTATGCACTGATTCCACCAAGGTACTATTTTTGGGTTCTGGTTGGAGTTTGCTTTCTGAGCTGTGAAGCACATAGTATCTCATTCGTTACCTTCTTTTTGACCACATGGACTTTCCATCCAGCTTGCTCACCTACTTTCTACATCCAACCTGGCCTCAGGTGACCTTTGCCTGTCTCCAGACATCAGCAGCTTCCCCAGGGGAGGATGATTTTCTACCAGCCAGGAGATCCAAAAAGAAAAACAGCAGGCTTCGAGCCCAGTCCCCAAAGGACTTTCCTTCCCAAACTGTTTTGCTCTCATGGAGCTCTCATGGAGTAACTACATGGAAAGGGAAGATGCCCATCTGCTGGTGTACATTCCGGCTGCATTACTTTAGAGGTCTGCCTGCCATACTCAGAACCTCACCTGTACTCTGAGATTTTCAGGCTTTGAATGCACTCGTGTTGATTATTTACTTTGAAAGTACTGCTAACATCATTTAAGGTTCAATACAATGGGCAGAGGACCCTAGACTTAACAATAAGAAGTCATTAGTAATGGTAAACATTTGACACCTGCGCTAATGCAATGGAATTGCCACAATATTTGCCCCATTTCCTCATCTATACATCCTCTTGGCAACCATCAGAGCAATCTCTATGCACAGCTAAGTTAGTAGGAAAAACAATTTTTCCTAAGATTGTGTGATTCTAGCTATACACATATGCACTTCATCGTTTCCTTGTATGTATCAATGGATCTGTACCCACATTGAGAGAGGTCAAGAGATGACAAGAAGTACCTAACAACCAGTGAACAACTGGACAAGAAAGTGATGACCATAAAGAAGCAGTGTGATTTCGTCAAGAACAGATCACAGCAGAATGACACAGAAGTAGTGTAACTGGAAGTTTGCAAAGCACACAGAAAAATGGCCAACATGCCTTTGTCATCTGTGGAGTGTCGTGAGCTAGACGATCGTACAATTCAGTAGATTTCACATGGAACTATTGACCAAAACCCAAGAGTTGTCCTGGGGTCACAGACAGAGCTAGAACAGACCTCCAAAGCTAATTAAAACAGTGGTGTCAAATTCAACCAGGAACTCCCTATGGGTCACATATTGACTCTGATAAACACATTAACATGATCTGTGTTCTATTGTATTTTGCTTTATTTTGTTAAATATATCCCAATTCCATTTTAAACTAGTGCAGACAACTTGGGAATGTTGTTAGCTAATGGACCAGTGTTGATATCTGATTTAGAATTGACCTATTCCTTTTAAGTGTTAAGTAGATTGGACCGCGGGGAGATAGAAAGTGACTTGGTGTCAGCTTGGAAACAGAATGTCCCAAGAATCTGGGCTTAGCCTATAGTGTTTCACAATTTTTATTACTTATTGGGCTCAAGGAAGCATTTTGTCTGTTATTCAGCCAATAAGCATTTATTTAGGTCTCCTACATACCAGGCACTCTTCTGCTTGTTAGAGCTAAAAGCACAGGGGGAACCACTGATATGTTGGATGATGAGGTTGTGATCCAAAGCGATCTAATCAGGCCAAAATGCTGGGTCAAGTCTAACAAAATGAAAGTGAATAGAGTTAAATATTAATTCTGAGACCTGGGTTCCAAAAAAAGAACTTCACAAGTTCAAGGCTGGGGGCATTTTCTAGGTAGCAATTTTTCTGAAAAAGATCTAGGCATTTTAGGAGAGGGGATTCAGTGCAATAGTGCAAAGTGTCAGCCAAATAAACTAATGCTCCCTTAGTTGTTGTTTAGTTGTTTTGTTCACGATCACCTCTCATTTGGGGTTTTCTTGGCAAGGATACTGGAGCAGTTTGCCATTTCCTTCTCCAGCTCATTTTACAGATGAAGAACTGAGGCAAACAGGGCAAAGTGACTTGCCCAAGGTCACATACCTAGGAAGTGTCTAAGGCCAGATTGGAACTCAAGAGGAATCTTCTTGATTCTAGGCCCAGTGCTCTATCCACTGCAGAGCCACCTAGCTGACCAGAAATGCTCCTTTAGGCTACATTAAGAGAGCCATGGGCTCTGGCTGAGTTTATTGTATTTTGCTTTGATCAGACCCTTCCTATAGTATTGTGTTCAGTTGTAGGCACCATAGTAAACTGGACAGAGTCCATAGAAAGATGCCCAGGATGGTAAAAATTCCTGAGACCGTGTTATTTGAGAGCTAGGTGAAGGAATTTGGAAAAGACTTAGGATGAGCATGAAAGTAGTCTTCAAATGCTTGAAGGGCTTGCAGATGCAAAAAAGATTACGCCTGTTCTCCTTAGCTAAAGGGGATAGAACTAGGAACAAAGGATGAGTGTCAAAGAAGGAAACTTTCTAAGTAATTTGAGCTCTCTCCAAATGGCACAGGATGGGCTGCCTTGCAAGGTAGTGAGGCTCTTCTCGTGAGAGGGTTTAAAGGAAAAGAAGTTATGAAGTGAATTCTTCATGAGGTAAAAGTTGTAGTAAATGGCCTTTGAGGTCCCTAGAAATCTCCAGAGATGTTCCCCTTGACTGTTGGGACTTTATTGGATCTTGGGACCTTTTTATGTTATGGAGGCAATTCATCGGGTCCATCCTTTTTGCCGCCTAGATGCCATGAAACACATACCCATAGCAGGGTAAAAATCAAACAAATCAGCAAACAACTGGTTGGATTTAGTCAAATAGTTAATTTTAATTCTTGTTCACATGTCAAAAAAAAAATAACCACCCTGGAGTAATCTTTCTCAGGTAGGTGGTGCTGTGGTGTAGAGACTTCCGGCCCGCAGCCAGGAATACCCCAGTTTAAGTTCAACCTCAGACACTAACTACACCCTGGTCAAGTCACTTAATTTCTGTCTGCTTCAGTTTCCTCAAATGTAAAATGGGGATAGTAAAAACATCATTGTGAGGAATGAAATAATAGTTGTAATAGGCTTAGCACAGTGTCTGGCTATATGTAGGAAGCACTTAATAAATGCTCTTTGCCTTTTCTTTTTCACTTTTCAACTGACTGCTTATATAGTCCCTGTCATTATACTGAAAAAAAAAAAGACGTGGAACCAGTGTTTCTATTTTGGCCTAATGCTTTTTCCTGGTCAAAGAATTTAGGCTTGTAACTTGACGCATTAGGTGGCTAATTAAATCTTAATCTGACAAGTGAATGTGGAATTTCTTGGCATTATTTTCACCTAACAATCTGACCACAGGATTATGTCTCTTAAGCAGGGGGCAAGTTGTACTGGGACCATGAAGTTTTGGAGTCCCGATTCCATATTAGATTCACAGAGTGTGTGAGTTCAAAGGGACATTAGAGCTAGGGTGGACTTAACGTAGGTATCATGCTTCTGTGGTGAGAACTTGACCCTTGTAGTCAGAGGCTTTGGGTTTGATTCATCTCTGCTTCTCCCTGCCCATGCAGACGTCAGCTAAGTGTCTGGATCTCATTTTTCCTCATTATAAAATGAATAGATCAAATGAGAATATTGCTAAAGTCCCTTCCTTTTAGCTCAGCTGTGCTCACAGGAGCTCTGGAAGCCTCAGTTTCCTCACTTGTAAATTGGGGATCATAAAGCTCATCTGCAGGAATACTCATGAGGTAATACATAGGAAGTACTTGGCAAACTTTCTAGGACCATGTAAGTACTAGTCATTAAAACCTTTATTATTACAGAAAGTCAGAGCTGGATAGTGCAGGAAAGAAGTCATCCATCTCCTTTTACATTTTCCATTTATAGATGAGGAAAGTGAGTTAGTCAGACTAGAGTCTTATTCTCTCAATTCATGACCCAGTCCTCTTCCCCCTATACCACAGGGACTTACAGCCCAAAGTTGACGGACTTTGGATCTGCTTCCCTGCCATGTTTGTTTGCCCAGAAGTAGGCTACAGGGAGCATAATTAGAAGCTGGTCTGCTCGATGTGCACAGAACCAGCGTACAGCCTAATGATGATAAATTTCAAAAGAGCTCATAGATTGTTAGAGACCAAAAGAGTTATGAGGGGTGCCAAGCAGTGGGAGCTCTGCCCGACCAGTAATAAGTGAGGATGTCTACGGGGTGGCACATACCTCACTCAAATTCTGATGTTAATGCGACTGAGTTCACGTACTGTCCGTGTTCTTAGCAGGCCATGGGAAATACCCAGGCTATTCTACAGGGATGCGGTATGAGACCCGGCTCCTTTTGATTTAAGCATGGTTCTGAATAAATAACCTCTATTAGCATTGGTTGGGTATTGCAAAATAATGAAAATTAATGCGTGTGTCAATTGAAAAAAAAAAGGCATTTCCTTTTGGGATTTAATTTAAGAAAATCACCTCAGGATCACTTTACTGAACTTGGCTGAGAACATTACGTGGAGATGGGCCAGGTTTTCAAAATGTACTTTGGGAAAATATCCCAGTTTGGGGGACTAGGGGTAGAAAGTCAATGGAGGTGGCATAAAGCTCACTGTCCCCAAACAGAACTCTTCATCTGTCCAGGAAAGAGTGAGCACTCCAATGAAGGAGGAAACAGAGAAAGTTATACATGGATATTTGCATTTTTAGCTAATAAGCTAATAGGAATTTTGAGACACCTGGGAACTGCTTTTATTAATACACTTTCACCTAAACCTGTGATGTCAAAACAAAAGCGGACCACCAGCGCACACACATACACAGATGCACACGCACACACGACACTAGCAGTTGAACATTTTGTTGTTCTTAGACACTTCCACCCAAATGTCTGGAACAACACTAGGTCTGGATGGCACTCAGAGCCAACAGTAAAAGTGTGATTCTTCATAATGATTTATTATAGTTGGGAAGGCAGACAGCTGTTAGGGAAAGTGATCACTAGAACAGAGCAATCCCCCAGCCCCAAAGTTTACAAAATGTGTGGATAAAGGCGCCAAATAGAGTCATCTTGCAAAAAAAAAAAGTCTCCTTAGATGGGTTTTCTGTATGAGCAGCTTTCTGGCCCAGAGAGATAGAAGAACTCCTGGTTTAGGAGCCAGCCTCAGCACTTTTCTATGTCTGTGATCTTAGGGAATTCCCTTTTCCTTTCTGCAAAATGAAGGAATCAGATTAGCTCAGGGGTCCTTAATCCAGGATCTGTGATTTTAAAAAATAGTCTGGCAATTGTATTTCAATGTGATTGGTTTCCTTTGTAATTCTATGTATTTGAGTGTAACTATTTTAAAACATGGTTTTGAAAAAAGACCTTAACTTTTTCCTTGGCTTCCCCAGACCATTGCCAAAGAGATCCAGGATCCAGATAAAGGTTAACAGTCTCTGGCCTTAATGAGGGTCCCTTCTGGACCTAACTCCCATGGTACTTTTGCTTTCTATTTATAGATGCTCTGTAGGAAGGTATTCTCGAGAATACAACTTTCCCCAGCCCTGTGGCATCGGTTCATCACAGACCCACACTGCCCGCCTAAATATAGTTTGACAACAAGGATGTAGCCACACAGGACATCCCTAGGAACTCCCAAGGAAAGTGTATTCCAAGTTGCCTTCCCAGAATATGAAAAATACAAGGTCTACTGACAGAGCCAAGGAAAAATTCCAGGACCACCACTCATGTTAGGATGAGAAACATCCAATCGAATTTCGATTATATGGTTGTTCTTTAACCAAAGCTATTTGGCAAAGACCATCATTAGCATCATAATCTATATTCCCAGATAAGGCCTCAGGCCCAAGAGCTATAGAAGCAATGAGCACTGCTACCAGAAACGTGACTGAACCAGCACAGTAAAGAATGTTTTCTCAAACTATGGTTATCTAGAGCCGTTTGTTCTCATCCTGGAGCTGCATTTCCAGGATTAACAGCCTTCACATTTGCATCTATTAATAAGGAGTTGTTCGTGGCTCACATGCATTATGGGTCTTATTACCATGCTCCTTGATTTGGAGTTTAAATGTGGCATCTTAGCAGATGGCACATTAAGTATCACAGTGGGAGGAAAGCCAGCCTACTCCACTGCCACCTCCTTCCCACAGGGGCCTAAATGTCTGCATGGTGCTTTGAGGAAAAGCGGTGAACCTTAGGCGATGCAATGACAATAGTCAATTACAGATGCTTCCCCATGGACGAAGCCATATAGATTGTGCTTTGGCTGCTTGGAATGATTGTGGATGGTTTTAGAATGACTGATAAGAGGAGAGAAGCGCATCAACACAGCCCACTGGCATACATGGTGGCTTACCACAGTGACAGAAAGTTAGGCATTCTGGGACCCACGTTGAGGGCCACCTACTGGGGCCTAGAGAAAGAAGATGCTTTTAAAGATAGAAGATATGTTAGGAAGCAGGAGTTAAATTGGCATTCACAGGATCTAATCATCTAGTCTAGGAGTTTTGAACCTGGAATCCCTGAGCTTATATTGTAAAATCTTTTCATAACTGCATTTCAATATCATTGAGTTCCTTTATCATCCAAGGTATTTGATTTTGTGCATTGAAATGCATGATTCTGAGATGCATTTCACTGGCTTCACCAACCTGCCCAAAGACTGTTCCCAAAGGGGAACTGCATGGTTTCAGAAGCCACAGTCAAATTCAATTCAGACCTGATCAGTCCCTTTGATCATGTCCCTGAAAAACGCTTGAAGACCTCTTAAAAAGCAATTGAATTGATATTTGGATAATTCTAATTATTATGAGCAACTGGGTAGCATCTTACTGGGCCTAGCATGTGGAAGACCGGAGTTCAAATCTGGCCATATACTTACTAGCTCTGTGGCTCTAGATAAGTTACTTTACCCTGTTTGTTTCAATTTCCTCATCTGTAAAATGAGCTTGAGAAGGAAATGGCAAACTGCTCTAGTATCTTTGCCCAGAAAACCCCAAAATGGGATCATGAAGAGTTGGATGCGACTGGAATCACTCAATAACAACGATTATTATTATAAAGTTTTTCTTCTTCTTGAGCTTAAACCTGCCCTTCTGAAACTTTCCTTTATCACTCTAAATTCTGTCATTTAAGGTGGAACCTGGTAAGTCTAATCCCTTTTCAATTAGTCAGATAGTCAAAGAACTCTAGATTATAAACTCCATGACATCAAATAGTGAAACATTATAAACATATTTTGCCTTTGTTTTATGTTTTCTAGGATAAATATCCCTAGTTATTCCAACCAATCTTTATGCAGTACGTTCTCTAGGCCCTTCACCGTCTTGTTTGTCTTCCTCCTGACGCAATCCAGATTGTAAATGTTCTTTCCAAAATCCAGTTCAGCTCTGGGGTCCATACTAGGTGATGTGGCCAGGATAAAGGACAGTGGAAATATCACTTTCCTTTGTAGTGGAAATTATGTTTCTCTGATCATATAAATTTTATTTGGATGTAGTGTTATACTGTTAACTTATATTGAGCTTAGGGTCTGCTATCCACTCTCCTCCAGTTTCTATGTCTTCTTGATTGAACAGAGCTTTCTAGCCATGTTTCCTCATGCTATATGTGAGAAATTGGTATTTTTGAACCTAATGCTGGCCGTCTCTATTTTTTTCTATTAAATTTCATCTTATGCTAGGTCTTTTGTTCTACCCTACAGGCATCTTTCTGGATGTCAAGTCTATAATCCGTGTTCACTATCCATCCAGGCTTTGTGTCATCTGTAAATATGATAAGCATAACAAACTCTGCCAGCACCTATTCATTGATAAAATGTTGTTGAACAGAATGCAGCAAGTGACAGAATCCTGTATCTCTCCTTTGGAAACTTTCCTCCAGGCTGACATAGATCCATTAATCACCATTCTCTAGGATCAGTCATTCAACCAATTCTACATCGTTATCTGAGCTTTCTCCCAATCTGTACTTTTCCATACGGGTGGAGAAGTGTAACTGTGAGACTCCATCAAAGCCACAATGAAAGCCACATATATGCCATTCACTTGATCTACCAACTTCGTGAAAATAGGAACTAAAGTTGGGCTGATGTGGCGTGTTCTAAGTGTGGCCATGACAACTTGTGGCCATGGGCTCCATTTTAGGATTCCCATTGTGATATGGTAGAAAGAACTCGAGATTATAAACTCCATGACAGCAAACACTGTAGTTTATTTCCATGTATCTTGGTATCTCTCGTATTTTGTAACACAATACTCTGTACACATTAGGTGTTTAATGTTCATTCCTTGACTGCAGATAAGATCTTATGTTTTGCCTCAGTTTTGCCAATTAATCTACTGGATGTTATTAGTCCAGACTTTCCGCTCTGTGGGCCAGGACTAGATGCATGGACTGTGGGCCAGGCTGAGATGCACAAACCTCGAAGGTTCATCCAACTTTGGCACCCTATAGTTCTAAGATTTTGAAAGGAGTAGTTAAGGCATCTCCTCACCTTTTCTTTCAACACTGAGATAAGGACTGTTTGAAGGCAGAAAATCAACAAACATGAAGACCACTTGATTTTTAAAAGCATATGGCCTGATGAGTGTATGTTGCCTTTACTGCTTTCGTGATCTGCCTTTACTGGATGTGACTCTGCTGAGAACTTAATAGACTATTCCACATTAGAGAAAAAATCCAGAACAATTAAAATTGGTAAATGAGAAGCTTTTCTGATAGGGTTTGGCTACTGAATCATAGGTTTTCTCTCCTTCAATTAGTATTTTTCTTAAGGGGACATGCTAGGAAATTGTGAAAATATGCCACATGGGTCGGGTCTCTCTCTTACTGTTAGGATTAATGGATCCTCCTTAGTTTTCTTCCTTTGGATTGCATGATCTAATAGAAGGATTATGGGGTTGAATTTCTTTTTTTGTCCAGTAAAATGGACAATGAAAATGAGTTTGAATTTCTGTCACACCTTGGATTATCCTAAAGTTTAATTAGTTCATGCTCATAGATAAACTGGAAGAGAACAAGTATTACCTTATATTAAAACTAAACCAGATCTTCAAGCCAAGAGGAGACATACATACATACATGCATACATAAATATACACATAGTATATGGAGAGAGAGGGGGGGGGAAGGAGGGAGGGAGGGAGGAAGGCAGGGAGGGAGGGAGGGAGAGGGAGAGAAAACAGAAGTCTTCTGGGTAAGGGTTACAAAGCCCTGAGCAGCACCATATTTAGAGATGGTATATCATGGGTATTTATAGATCTGCTAGCATATGAGTGAATCAATTTCCTATGTCAGCTGCATCACCCTAAAAGGCAGATGTAAAGAATGTTCAGGGGAGCACCCACTTGCAGTTATGACTTGGCAGGGCAGTCATTACTAGTTAGCCCAGTAGATAAGCAGAGTTACTCCTCAAGATGACAGCTATACACACATCTTCCTTAGGCATAAACTTTCTGCTTGCTAAAACAGCAATCAGGTATCACTGTCTAGTCCTATAGCTCTGCCATGTTTGAATTAGTTGAATGGATTGAAAATTTCATTGCAATTCCCTTGCCTCAAAGAAAGAGAAAAATCCTATTTAGACTAACAGAGATTTACATTGTTGTAAAAAGACGCAAAAGAGATTTTTCGGCAAAGTGTTTGATAATTCTTTTTGGTGCATCAAATATTAAAATAAATACTTCGCTTCAGAAAATATGAATATGCACATTTGGGCATTCAAATGCCAGTAGGGTAAGTATTTCTCTAGATGAAAAGACAGAAAGGCTAAAGAGTAGCTAGAGGACTAGTAGATAGACAGGTAGGAAGAGAGACAAAGAGAGTCACATCTAGCCATAGAAATAAGCATTCTCATGTGCCATGCGGCAATTCAGATTGTAGCAATTCGTATCGATTATGAAGGATGGCTGAAATGAGTCCATCAACGGAGTTCTGAATCACACAGGCCTGATCTCCAGATGTTTAACAAGTTGAGCAAATTCCACCATTGTTTTATTCTAATCAACCTTCCCAAAGTCCTTCTACTGTTCTGCAGCTGAGCAATCCTCAGCATCACACCATGTCAGTTTCATTTCATGAGACTGTATTCCAGTAGGGATTTTGCCTCTTGGAATTGCTCCTATCTTGATCAACAAGTTCATAATTTCCTGTTTTCATAGGAAGAAAAGCTCAGTGTAACCCCAGATAGCAATCTGAGGGTAATAAAGACATCAAGTAACAGCCTGACCTAAGGATTTGGAAACAGTCTGTTTAGCAGAAGGCTTAGGGGCCAGTCCTTTTCTAGTTACCAATCAACCACTCAGACAAAGAAATCTATAGGTCTACCACCCTTCTTCCTTCATCATGTCACTGTAATGTTTCTTTTCTAATTCACTGGAATTGTCCCATTAGACATTATAATTAGAATGTCCCATTGATTTTATTAAAGCAAATATTAGTTTAATGGAAAGAAAAGAATAAGGGTCATAAATGAGTAGTGTTTCTTTGTTATTTCAAAGGGAGATCCTAGTCTAAGGCTGGGGCTCCTGAATTGTTTTGTGTAGGAGCTTTGATTGCATGTAAACACACATTTTGAGATTAGCTTATTTGTTTGTTTGTTTGTAAGCACTCTTCCAAATTCTCTTTATTTTTAATACCTGCAGAAAGTTTTCTCTTTCTTCTTTGCTCTGCTTTGCCTTTCGTGTACAAAACTCTTTCCTTACAGAGAAATCCTTCCATTTCTCTGTCTTTACTCCACTTCTAAGGAGCCTAAGCCTAAAACCTCTTTTATCCCAGGGATTCTTAACTTGAAGTCTATGAAATGGATGTTTTTAATATATTCGATAATTTGTTTCACTATATTTGATAATATATTTCCTAATACTTAGGAAAGTATTTTATGTTACATCTTTAAAAATATGATGTTGAAACAGTATCCAAGAGCCTCACCAGCTTTGACTGCCAAAGGGCTCCGGGATATAACAAAAATTAAGAAATCCTACTTTATCTCCTTATCCAATGCGTTTCCACAAAATTGTAACTCTTCCCAAATGAAATGAGTGCCCTAGGAGATTGCGAAGTCTCCCTGACAAGACAGTGACCATCTCTTGAGCAAACTACAGTCACTTCATGTTGCAGGATAACCTGGAGTAAGTGGCCTTTGAGAGTCCTCAGACCCCATAAATGAGAATGGCCAGACAAGTTCATGGCTATGGCTTCTAGCTTATAAGTAATACTTGTTATAAATGGTAGTCTTATGATACACACACAAATATTCTCCCACATATACATAGATATGTGTGTGTTTATTATACATACATACATGCGTGGTGCATTTGCATCTACACATATATGCATATATTATATATACACACATACAAATAACTATTTGCATACAATATATGCATCTATAGGTATGCATTTTAATAGCTACATATCATACCTATCTATTCATTATACATATAATATATGTATCTACACATATATGTCAGCGGATATATCATATACATATATGCATAGCCACATGTATGTGTGTGTGTATATATATATATATATATATATATATATATATATATATATATATACACACATATATGCACATGTGATATATCTAGCTACCCATATGCGTATATTATACACACATCCATATATAGCTATATATCATACACACACGCACACATTGAAGGCTTCCAGCTCCATAGGATCCTAGAAACAAGCAACTCCTTGAAAACCCTTCTTGCTGCCCCTGTGGCCATCATCTCTTTTCTTCAGTCCTCTCTGGTAAGCTGGTCACGCCCATACCTCATTATGGCTGGAAGGTACTCCATTTCCAAGATTGGATTTGCTCAGATTCCTTTCTCTGACTGCACCCTCCTGACCTGACTTCCACTTTCCCTTCTCTCACTTTCTTGTTTCTTCATGAAACATTTTCATTCTCGCTATGACCCTCAGTCTCTCCAGTTCCATTCTCTCAGCTCAACAACTGGCTTCTGGAGTTCACAGAAACACAGACTCTCAGGGCTTAAGACACCATCTAGTACAACTCAAGCATGAACCAAAATCATCTCTACGATATTTTTTTTCTTTTTTCATGCTTTTCCAGTCAAAGGCTATTGGTAAGATGATTGATCCAAAGAGGATGCACAGCTTAATGGCTTTCTAGAATACCGGGCCCATCTTATAAGATTAACCAACAATTTATCATTATTATCCTTCACATCTAATTGCTATTCAGTTAACTGCACCTTGGAAGTCTCTACCATATCCACTACCTCCTTTATATTCTTCCACAGAGCCTAGCACTGTCCAAATACTCTTCTCAATGCACTCATTTAACAGCAGCACTTCTCAAAACATCACAAACTTTAAGGATTTCTAATTGCCTACCAAATAAAGTATGGCTTCCAGATCTTGGCATTCAAGGCCAACTATCACATGGCTTCATTGGACTTTTCAAGCTTTCTTTCAAACCACTCCCCTTCACATCCTTTACTAAACTGAGCTTTGAACTATGCCCTCATATTTTTTTTATACTATCTCCCGTTCCTTGAATGGACTCCTATATGCCATATGGAAGAAAAAAAAAAGTTAAATCTATTCTTTTTTTTTTTTTCATCCAGGGAACAGAACTAAGAGAAGTTGATGGAAGTTCTCTAGGGAAAGAATTTTCAACACGATATAAGGGAGCTCTGAAATATTTGATGAGAGCCACAAGAGCCCCCCGACAATAGGTCTGCACTTTGCTCAATGTTCCTGGAGAATGTTTTCAAGGATCTAGGTAGCTCAATTCCAATATGTCTCTGCAGATTCAGAATAAAAATTATAGCCTTCATCCCATCAGGGAAATGATGTTTGGGTGATGCTTTAGGGCTTAGAATAAATGCAGTAATAGTACACAGTAGTATTAGATTTCATATTTTAAGTGGCTCACATCTGAACTTACAGAATTAAGGCAACTCTTAAAATTGCCACAACCTACCTAGGACTGACCTGGTCTGGACCAAAATCTTAGAACACATAGTAGATTCCTATTACCTTTCTCCAAGGTCTTAAGAACAGAAATCCATACAAGGACCATGACATTGTCCCCTTGTTATTTGTGTATCTATTTAAGCACATTTGGCATTTATCTTCTCTGCACTATCTCTAGACTATAAGTTCCTTGAGGGTAAGGACCACATGGTCTTCATCTTTGTATTCCCTACAGTAGGCATGCCTAGTCTAGTCCAGGGTCTTACAGGCCATATAGCAAGTATTTTTGGAATGAATGAATAACTGAATGACCAATATAGACTCTAAACAGCAAATTACTATCAATCAGAGTAGGCCATAGGGGAAGAATTTTGCATACAATCCCATTTTGTCATTCAAAAGAAAGATAGATTTCTAGTTTGTAATATATGATATAGATATCAATATTTTTTTTTCTGCAGACTTGGGTCTATTTTTAATTATATTGATATGACCAAAGATGCATAATTTGGTTTTGTAGGTAGGTCGATACTAAGAGTGCTATTGATCCTTTTCATAATCTTGTCCCCGAACTTTCTGACATTACAGCTATTCCATAGCTTGATGATAAATGCACCTACTCTAACCTGCAGTTATAGCAATATTTTCATACATTGCCTGAGTCTCTGATTGAGCAGGATTCTTGCGGATCTATATGTAGTTATTATATGCAGAATAGTAATATTTTGTAATGACATGCTCTGCTATCTAACACTAATGAGTACTCTGCTCCCTGCTATCCAAAATCCATAGTCTGGATGTTTTAACATTCAAGTAGTAATAGCATTTGGATGTGCTTGTCTTCACCATGCCTCCTTCTAAATAATTATTTATGGGCTACCCCCTGGGTTTAATTCAACAGGAAGACTTTTCAGAGTGATGGGTATTAGCTTTTGGAGGGTTACAGCCAAGCCAGTATCAGATTTGGACCTCTATATTGCTACAGGCAAATCACTGAGACTCACATGGACTAGATTCTAGAACTTGCAAGAATTCAGGGGAAAAATAAAAGGAGACTTTTCTTCCTCTCACTTTGACTAAAATCCAACTTGGGGCAAAATGAAACCTAATATTCTTAAAAGTATGCATAAATAGTGTGTGTGTGCGTGTATATACGTACACGCACACACAGTAGAGTAGTCATCCATGTGATTCATGGGCCTAAAAAAATGAGAACTGAAACTTTTTTTTTAACAGTTTAACCTAACTATCCACAGAGGTAAGATCAAGTGGATGAAGAATGCCTATTGTCTAGACCATAATGTGTCAAACTGACAACCTAGAAAGCTTATTCATCAGTATGCATGTCTTAGATGGATGCTAAAAATGAATGATAAACTGTGTGCAATTGAATAGGAGGAAAAAAAGGTCACTGAATTGCTTTGGAGAAAATTATAGTTATTTTAATGAAGCCAAATTTCTCCCCAAAACAAAAGCCTACCTTATTAATATCAATATTTTTTAGCCAATGCTATATGACTATGATTCATGAAATACTATCGTCTCTGAAGAATTCAAGGTAAGGACCAGCCGCAGGGTACAGGAGAAGTTCAAGGAGGGTGTGAGTACACTGTAATATATTACAAAAGCATATTGCGCAGGAGAAGCAATTTAAAGGATGTTCTCAAAGAATTCGCAGATTGAAAAATAAATGCGGACTGATCTCATGGGCAAGTGTCATGGATAACCAATGAACAGTCTTTAGGCTCCATTGGTATTCATGAACTTTCTAGAGAATGAGAATGTAAGGAGGGTCCCTGAAATACAACCACTATTTCTATGGAGGATTTGTGGGAGGACAGAAATAAAAGTTTGATAGGATGGACAGGCATATAGGAATTAGTATCCCATTAATAAAGAGAATGTCTACATTTGTGATGTCACAAATCCACAGGCACACTGAAATATGCTTGTATAATAGCGTGGGCTGTCATCCATGGGAATCCAGCAGAATCGGGAAGACAGGATGAATCCATCAAGAGTTTTTTCATTCAATTAAAAAACAACCCTGGTGAGTCTGCCTGCTGTTATTCTCTCTTTAATAATACAAAATTTAGTCAGTTGAAATATACGTTGTATTTGTCAAATGTTTCTGCCTCAGTAACCTCTAGATACCCACAGTACCTGTTGACAAAATTCAGACTCATGGACTGTACTCCTCTAGCTCTGCAGCATTATTAGGGAAAAACTCAGTTGAATTTTATCATCACTGACTTACAGTCCCAATGGCAGAGTCGATCAACATTTGAGAAGTTGGCATACTTGGGATACAAATGACTATAAGAATACAATAACAGGGGCAGCTAGGTGGCACAGTGGATAGAGCACCAGCCCTGAAGTCAGGAAGACCCGAGTTCAAATTTGGCCTCAGACACTTAACACTTCCTAGCTGTTTAACCCCAATTGCCTCAGCAAAAAGCAAAAAAAAAAAAAATACAATAACAACAACAATAAGATTCAAAAATGATACTGGACTATGAAATGGCCCACATATTCTAGAAAGCAATTTGGAAGTGTGTGTGTAAAAAGTCACTGAACTGTGCATCCCTTTTTGGACCAGTGATGCTGCTGTTGATGTTTAGTATTTTTAAGTCTTGTTGGACTCTTCATGAGTCCATTTGGGTTTTTTTTTTTGGCAAAGACACTAGGGTGGGTTTGCCATTTCCTTCTCCTGTTCATTTTACAGGTGAGGAAACCAAGGCCAGCAGGGTCACACAGCTAGTTAGGTCACACAGTGTGAAGCCAGATTTGAACTCAGGAAGCTGAGTCTTGCTGACTCCAGGTTTGGTGTTCTGTCCACTGCAGCACTTATGACCTTACCACTAGGATTTGACCGTAAAGAAATCAAAGGAAAAAGAAGAAAGCCTGTATGTATAAAAGTATATGTAAAAGAAATAATGAATATGAAAGCATATCTGTGCAGTGTGATCCAGTTCAGATGCCCAAATGTATGCATTCTCTCATTATGGATACACACAGTGATGAGAAGTAGGTAGAGCAGGTATACCCCATTGTAAAGAAAGAGAAGGAAACTAAAGTTCAGGAAGATTAACAAACATCTCCTAGGTCACATAATGAATAAAGTTTGAATTTGAATCCAGCTCTTCTCTTTCCATTATGGTATCTCTACCACACCACGCTGTCTCTACTTTTCATCTGCCATCCCTTCAGTCCCTAACTTTTATCTACCCAAATCCTCTCTCCTTAATGCTCAGACCTACATACTTTGCCATGGCTTCCTGCCTTTACAGGCTTTATGGAAGTAGCTGCTGGATCTGGGAAGCCTGATCAGAAGCTGGCTTCCATTGCAAGTTCTCCTGTGACACATTATGGCAGCTAGCACCTTATACTGACTCTGAACTCTGAGGATAATGTAAATCTTAGTTCTTGGATTTCTTCCTTGAATCTCTAATCTGTTGCCTCTAATAATTTTGTTCCTTCAACATTCTCTTACCTGTACAAATCTCTGAGCTTTTCCAGCTGTTGCTACCTGCTTTTCCCCTTCCTCCTGCCTCATGAGTTTAGCCATGCTCACAACCATGGTGTGATGTTAGCAAGTAAGGTAAGATCCATCAAGATATTAGATAAAAACTTAAAGGTACATAGCAACTAGTCCATGTTAGTAGAACCTGGGTTCAATTGTGCTGTCTTTTTTGGAAACTCGGAAAACCGATTGGATGTTTTGTGTCATCTCACCCTCACACTGAAGATACTAATTAGCTTTCTGCCCTTCTCATATATGAAGAGAAGGAAGCGCAGGCTTCGTACATTATTCATAATAGGAGATTATAATCGATTCTAAAAGCCAAAGGCAATTTTGATCTGGGAAGCAATGTGCTGCTGCTAATAAATCTATTTCTATTTTGCTGCCGGAATAATGCAAAAAGAATGATTCAGATTCTCAGAGAAAATGAGCAGCACCATTGGGATCTTAGTTTCCATTAAAAAATTAGTCTGGCTAATTGTTGGCCATTGTTAGCCTTAGCCAACAATAGTGAAATGGCTCCATTAGAGTTGCCCTAGGTTGGCCAGGCTGCTCAATTATCAGATTCATTTGGATCATCAAGAATGATTAAGATCCCAAAGGGCTTCAGTGGTCCTGGAGGGGGGTTTGTGTTAAATAGTCTGGCCTATTAGTTAAAGTGCTAGGCTGAACCTCCTTCCTGCCTCTGCCACTGAGTCATCTAGGGAACATTATGCAAGCTCCTTAATCCCTTCATGCCTTTTATTTATAGCTGATAAGCTACTTATGAAATACAGCCAAGCCAATGGACAAAAACAAAATGGTGCTCAAATGCCAAAAAGAATACTATCAATCAATGTGGTATGTGTAAAATTTTGTAAACCTTCAAAGGCTATCTAAATGGTGTCTACTACTCCTACTCCTACAAGACATTGTGCAGCAGGCATCAATTTGGACAATTTACAAATCACAGCTTTGATGCTTTGATGAACCTATGATCGCTCAAGTGTGGGCACTCCTACCAAAGCAGATCGCAGCCTTTACCTTACTCTCTTAATATTTCAGGAGGCCAGTGCAGTGCTAGAGTCTATATATGATGAAAAACATTTAGTAGGTGAAAGTTGGCATCAGCATCTGTGGCCCTGCCACCCATACAATGGAATTACTGGCTAGGTATCTGATCTGGACAGAATCTTGAGGTGTCAGGCTCCAGGCATTTCAGGAATAGACAATGATGACAGCAAGAATGAACACTTTGCTTGATGGTTAAAGGAAATCGCCGACTCATCCAAGAACCAAATTTGGTGGATACAGAATCAGTGGTCTCTGTTAAAATACTGATGCTGTAGTGGCAAGCAACTAGAAATTGAGGGGATGCCCATCAGTTGGAGAATGGCTGAATAAGTTATGGTACACGAATGTGACGCAACATTATTGTTCTATAAGAAAAGATGTGCAGGCTGATCTCAGAAAAGCCTGGAAAGACATGAACTGATGCTGAGGGAAGAAAGCAGAACCAAGAGAACATTGGACACACTAACAATAAGATTATGTGATGGATTTGACTCTATTCAAAAAAGAGATGATTCAAGGCAATTCCAATAGATTTGTGATGGAAAGATCCATCCGCATCCAGAGAGAAAACTATGGAGACTGAATATGGATCAAAGCATAGTATTTTCAACTTTTTGTTATTGTTGTTAGCTTGTTTTTTCTTTCTTTCTCATGTTTGTTTTTCCCCTTTTGATCTGATTTTTCTTGCACAGCATGACAAATATGTTTAGAAGAATTGCACATGTTTATCCTATATCAGATTGTTTGCTCTCTAGGGGAATCTGGAAATGGTGAAGTCCCACCATTTGGAAGCCTCTGGTATTAAAGAAGGAGCTTTGGGACTAATTGAGCTCTAAAGGTCCTTCATCAGCATCCTGTGATTATAGGCCAATTTAAAGGCCTGCATTTCTTTAGGAATATTAAATAATAGAACCTTTGAAAAATAAGAAAAAATGACATAAAAGTTTTCTAGTGATAAAAACTCAGAACTGGACAGACACATGTGCCCTCTTCACCTATGTGAGTGGTACTCACTTGGCCTCCAAATCTATTCTGCTGGTTTGGGTAGGGGGTTGGGGGGGCAGGTTACAGGACCAGCCAGGGTACAGAGAGAAATGAAGGGAACTGAATCGTAAATATGTTTGAAGGTTCTTCAAGCATCTTCCTAAACCTAGTGACCAAGTAATTACAGCAGATTCCCCTGAGGAGTGATAGAATAATTCTTCAAGCAATAAATAATAGCCGGGGTCTCATAAATACTCAAAGCGTTCATCTGCTGGAGCATATTAATCTACTCTAGTTCATGTAAAAGAATATTTCCCCAAATATAGGCCAGCAGTTTTTGGTGGTGTGAACTTTCAAAAGGGCTTGAAAATGGAATGAATATGCTTCCTTTTGAATTAAAAAAAGTGTATCTGTATTAAACAGAGCAAACTAAACATTGAAAAAGCGTCAAATCTCCCAGCAATCATTTAACTTTTGTCTGTGCTTCAATGCACTTCAATTCCTACTTTAATAGTCTCAGAAAATTGTGTCTGTGTATGTTAAGTCCAAAGACACATTTTTTTACATTAAATTTACATAACCACTTAGGGCACTGCTTATGAAAAATGGGTGAGAATCTGTATTTACTATTTTCCCCAATAACTTCTAACTTTTTTCCCCGTCTGGCTTAGACACTACAGTGTTTTAAGATTAGATGAAAGGAGGCTTCCTCCCAGGTATTAGAAAGATACTTGGAAGACCAAACAGAAACCTACTGAAACACTACCATTAGGAAATGGAAAAGACAAATGGGAAATTTTCCATATAATAGTAAGACAAGCTCTGTTTGGAAACTTTTACATTCTGGGGGGTGGGAGTGGCAGGGAGAGTGTGGAAACCACCTGAGGAGTGTTTAAGTCAAACAAAAACACTGCTTTAATGTTTCTTCTTTTTTTAAACATGGTGAAAGATCAAGTGCTTCATTCACTCATTGCACAAGCAGTTATTAAAGGCCTTCTTGTGTAGTAGGTACTGGCAAAAGTGTCACTCCTTCACTTCTAAAATTAATAGTCTTTACAAATCTTTACTTGATAAATACAATACATGACAACACACTTTCACATAATCTGCGATCTGCTCTATATTATGACTAGCTGACGCTGAAAGACTGAAAGAAAGGAGGGAGAGAAAATGGATGAAGGGGAGGAGAGAACCAAGAAAAAATGAGAAGCCCAGAGGCAGAAAAGCACTGGGAAAGAGACACAAAAGAAAAGCCAGTAGCAGTCAGCTACAGACATACACAGAAGAGTAAGAGACTGAGATGGAGGAGTGGGGCGGGGAGGGAAGGCAGTGTGGGAAGCAGAGAGCCAACTCATCTACTAATCCTGGTCTTTAAAAAAAGATAATACAACCCTCGAAATTTTTAAAATGGGGTGAACAGTGACAGAATTTAATGGATGCTTTTTTTCATTCCTAAAGTAGCAGAAGCCAGTTTTCTCTTCTTAGAAGTGGGCCATGATAAAGTTTGATTAAATACATTGTTTTAATTATTTTTTAAAAGTCTGGATCTCCCCAGCCCATCCAGGATGAAGGTACAGAGGCCATTCAAGAGGCCAATCACACCATTGAAAATATGAAAGCTTGAACCTGCTCTACATCCTCCCTGGGTGGGTCCACTACTTCTTAGGTAGCCTGGTTTCCATCCTTACTCTCTTCCCACCTGATATGCCTCAGTCTCCTTGAGCTGTTCTACCTCAGTTTCCCTGCATTAGTTTCCCTTATTGCCTGACTGAGTTTCCCTAAATTGTTCTATCTCAAGTTTCCTTAACTGTTCTGCCTCAGTCCCTTAAGTCGTAACCCCGCCCCTGGTTCATTAAGAGTGAGGACCACTTGCTCTAAGGTTATAAATTGTCAATGGGAGATGAGAAGCAGATCAGACTTTTTGGCTCCTAGCTCTTTCTGCCCCTAAGAATTTATGACACTGCCCCTCTAAAATATTCCAAAAGATAAGACTATCTTGGATACTTCACTGACATCTTTACTTCTGTTATTCAAACATTCTGACTCTGTCTTTTAGTAAAAATTTACAGCCTCCCCCCCCCCATCCTGACAGAACCAAGCGTTTCTAACTTTTCTCGCTCTTCTTCCTTTCCTTTGTCTGAAAAGCTATAAAAGTGTTTATCATTCCCCCATTCATTACTGAATACTTTGAAACAGAGTCCTGTCCAGTCAATTAAACTCTCCAATTAATAAAATATTAAAAACTCTCTAATCTCTATCTTGCCTCAGTTTCTCCGGCATTACACCCCCACCCCCACTTCATTGTAGTGGTGCCTAACTTTGGGGAGACATCTGATGGGCTGAGCTCAGTCAGCTCAGAACTCCTGAGCTCAAGAGCTCTGCCAGCCTCAGCCTCCCCAGCAGTAGGGATTAAAAACATTCACTACCATGCCTGGCATATTAAATACTTTGAAAAAAAAACATAAAACTGACACAACATAAGCTTGATCAAAGCCTTCAAATGTAATTAATAAATGCAAACCTCAAAATATACAAACAAAAATCAAAAGACTAAAATCATAAGCTTTTTTCATTGAGCTTGATAAAAATATAGGAATTGATTTAAAAGACTTATAAAATTAATTCATTTGTTAATGTGTACCTACCATGGTAATGTTTTTGTATTTTTAGAATGTCGGTTGTTATTTTCATTATTTCCACAATTGTAATCAGCATATAGGATATTCTTTTGATTCTACTTCCAATATTCTATATCATTCCATAAATTTCAATCTTTATTTCTATTTTTATATTTTAATGATATGCAACCTAATAAGTTTGCCTTATATTAATATACCACATTTTATTCAATTTTTTTTTCCAATTTTTGGACACCTGGGGTGATGCTGTTTGGACACCTGGGGTGATGCTATCCCCTCCATAGTATCATTGAGTAGAGGTATGAACAAGTTTTTTTTTTTTTTCTTTCACCATTTTATCTTACATTCTAAGAAGACTGGGCCAGTACAATGTTTTGTCAATAATGTAGTAGCAAGTCAAAAGACATTTCATTTTACACAGGAAAAAATGGCCCTCTTTTATAGACTAATATGCCTTATGTTGTTGTCTACTCCCCCTTCATTCCTACTTCTTTTCATCATGTATCTTAATATAAATTTTTTTTTGTTTTTTAATGAATTTTATCAAGTTCTAGAAAGTATCCTTTGATGATTTTATTGATATATCATTTAAAATGTAAATTAACTTAGTGCTGTCATTTTTATTATATTGACAAAGCTGAACCATGAGAAATGAATATTTTTCTAGGTATTTAGGATATTCTTTATTTCTTTAAGGACCATTTTATAACTGTCTTTTGTGTACTTTGGTATGTCAATCACCAGATAGTTTATGTATTTTATAATTATTTGGAATGGGATTTCCCTTTCTATTATTACTTCTTGGGATTTGTTATTAAATAGAAATGATGTTAATTTTGAGGGTTTGTTTTGTAGCCTGAAATTCAGGTAAAGCTATTGTCTCAATTAGTATCTTTGTTGATTCTCCAGAATTTTCCAAGTATACCATCATGCTGTCACTAAATATCCTCTTTGCCTATAATACCTTTAATTTCTTTCTCTCATTGCTGTTGCTAACGTTTCCAAACTATATTAAATAACAGGAAGACTGAGCATCCTTGTTTAACTTCTATATTTATTGGACAAGATTCTACTGCATCCCAATGTATCATAGCTTGCTTTGGGTTTTTGACATATGCTCTTTATGATATTTAAAATAGTCTTTATATGCCTATAATTTATAGGATTATATTTTGTCAGCACCACAGCTAGAGCACTGACCTTGGAATTGGGAAGACTCAATGTCCTGTGTTCAAATTTGACCTCACACACCTACCAGTTATGTGATTTGGGGCAAATCACTTAAGCCTGTTTTCCTCAGCTTCCCTAGCTATAAAATGAACTGGAGAATTAAATGGCAAGCCACTCTAGTATTTTTTCCAAGACAACCTTAAATGGAATCATAGAGAATCAGAGACAACTGAAGCAACAACAACAAAACATATTTTGGCAAAGACTTTTTATTTTTTTTCCTGCTGAGGCAACTGGGGTTAAGTGACATGCCCAAGATCACCAGCTAGGAGGGGTTAAATGTCTGAGGTCAAATTTGAACTTAGGTCCTCCTGATTTCAGGGCTGGTCAAAGGCTTATTCTGCATCTGCTATTGAGATAATCACATGACTTTTTAAATAACATTATGTTAATTGTTTCCTAACATTGAACCATCCTTGAATTCCTGATGTAAATTTTACTTGGTCATAAATGATTTCTTGGGTAAATCATTGTATTCTCTATGATAGGATTTTGTTGGAAAATTTTGACTCAATATACAATAATTATATTAGCCAATAATTTTACTTCTATGCTTTATCTTCCCCTGGTATAGTATTAAGACCATATTTCTCTCATAAGGAATTTTGGTAAAATGCTTGCTTTCTCAGTTGTTGAGACTAATTTATGAAGTATGGGTACTAATTGCTCTTTAAAAATTTAATAGAATGCTTCTGTGAATATAACAGGACCAGGAGGTTTTTTGTTTTTTTTCTTCCTTTGGTAGTTTTTTTTAAACAGCTAAGTCTACTTTCTTTTCAGAGATTGGGTTATTTAAGATCTCTATCTGGTCTTCTGATAGTTTGGGTATTTTATGTATTTGAAAGTATTCCACATTATTTTGTGTTCTCAGTCTTGTTAAAATATAGCTATGCATAATGTGTTCTAATTATTCTTTTTTATTTCTTCTTGTTTTGCTGTGGTTTCACCTTGCTCATTTTCTATTTATGTCCTCTTCTTTCTAATCAGATTAGCTAAGAGTTTATCAATTTTATTAGCCTTTTCAAAGAAACAGCTTTTATTTTTATCTATTATTTCTATGGATTTTTATGTTTATAATTTATCTATTTCTCTTCTAATATTTAATATGTCTTATGCTTAGTTTAGATTTATTTCTTGGCTTTCATTTTTTAAAAAAATACATATTCCAGCCCATTAATACTCTTTTTTCCTATTTTGTTAATTCATGTTTATAGGGACATAATTTTCCCCTAAGAACTGCTTTATCTGCATCCCAGAAATTTGTGTAAGCTGTTTCATCATTATCATTTTTATAGAATTATTAATTGTTTCTTTGATTTATTCTTTGACCTACTCATTATTTAAGATTTCATTGTTAAGTATCTACTTTAGTATGTGTCTTTTGTTTATAATCTCTAAACCAATAACTGTTTTTACTGTGTTGTGGCCTATAAAGTATGTATTTACTGTTTCTGTCTTTTGACATTTGTTTGCAATATTTCTGTGCCCAGATATATGGTCAATTTTTGTAGCAGTTCCATATGGTACTGGGAAATACATATATTCTTCTGCAGTCTCATTTAAGAGATGCTATAAATCTTTTGGCTCTAGTTTCTCTAGCAATTTGTTCAATTCCATATTTTCCCTTTTATATATCATTCAATTGAACATACGAAACTAAGAGAGGGACATTGAAGTCTGCTGTTACTACTGTGTTACTGTTTATATCTTCTTGCATTTTGGTTAATGCATAGCTTATGAATTTGGATGCTAATACATTTAGAGCATTGAAGTTTATTACTGATATTGGTTTGTTATCTATGGCTGCTTTCAACATTAAGTATATCATTAAAGGAATGGTTAGTCTTAATGTGGGAAAGGAAGAGTTGATCACAAAAACTCTTCTAATTGAAGTTTTCATAGTTTGGTAGGGAATTATACGGGCAGAACAAAGGAATGCTATAGATAGAATTTACCTAGATTTTAACAAACTACATTAAAAATATTATTTTTACAGAAAAGATATACACATGTCTGCATCAAATGATGACCTTCTCTAGTGAGATGTGGAAGAGAGGAAGATCTTAAAATATCACAAATAGTAAATTAAAATTTAAAAAACAAGTACAAAATGGGAGAGGCGTGATTAAATAACAATTTGAAAAAGATCTTGGGGTTTTAATGTATTGCAAGCTCAATGAGTCAACAATGAATATGGTAGCTAAAATGGCACATGTGTGAGTAACCTTGTGGCTAACTGATTTTCTTCCTTTTCTTTACTTCTCCTATTCAATTTCTACAATGTCTTTCTTGTCTTTTCCTTTTCTAAAAAAATTTTCACTCCCTAATAATGAAGAGACAAAGAAAACACTTAGAGACTCGATGAATTCAAATGCCTTGGCCCCAAGAAACTATGTTCCAGGGCACAGAAAAAACTGGGAGACACAACTTCTCAGCCATTGTTAGTCATCTTTGAAAGCTCCTAGAAAATGAGATTTTAGTGCAACAATGGGGAATGACAAATGTTGGTGAGAAAACAGTTCAAAGGAGCAACATCTGGAGGCTTTTGGTGGCCTAGAGGCTAAAAGAGTCGATTGTGACATGGCAGTTCAAAACACTAAAGCTACTCTAGGCTGCATGAGGAGGCATGGAGTCTAGGAAAAAGGAGGTCCTGCCTTAACTTCTCTGGGTTTTAGTTTTTGTATTTGTAAAGTGAGAGAGTATAATGGGCCTTCCAGCATTACATATATAGTCCTCTGGTAATAAGATTGTCCCCTGTATTTTATCCTGAACACATCAGAAATTCCAAATTCAATCTTAATGTCTCTCATTTTAAAGAGGCAAAGACAAGCTAGAATGCATGCAGAAAGTAACCAGGATAATAGCTGGCATTTATATAGTGCTTGAAGTTTTACAAAGTCCTTTGATCCTCATTACCCTGGCAGTCAGGTACTGTTACTCTATGCAATAATATAGATTATACTATTTGTAGATTAAAAACTTAGGCAAGAAGAGGTTAAATGAGTTGCTTGGGAATCACAGAGTCTTCCTGCCTGCAGGTCCAACCTTCTGCTTCTATGATGAGAGCACTGGAGGACATCTGAGGATATGCTGAAAGATCTGGGAACATTAAGCTTAAAAAAGACAAGATTTAGGGGAAATGAGACAGTCATTTCAAGTACATGAAAGAATGCTATGTGAAGGAGGACTTACCTTTCTCTGTCTGGCTCCAGAGGGCAGCACTAGAAGTAATTAAGGGAAGTTGTAGAAAAAAAAAAAAAGATTTCAGCTCCATTGAAGGAAAGAAACCTTTGTTTAAAAATAATCTGAGTTACCTCTCAGTGGAATGGACTGCCTTGTGAAGTAGGGATCATCCAGAACCTCTTCCCCAACCTATTGTTAGCTTTCAAAGGATCAGACAGATTTAGAGCTTGATGTGACTTTAGAGGAGTTTAAGAACATCATTCTAAAGATGTGGAAACTGACATCCTGTGAAGCAATAGGACTTATCCACAGTCACACAGGTCATAAGTGATTGAAATGGCATTTGATCCCTAGCTAAGCCTAGATGCCCAGATACCAGTGATGTATTAGTGGGGGTTGTTTAGACCAAATGACTTCTGAGGTCCCTTCCAATACCCAAACTCAGTGATTTTGTGAGATAGGTCGGCATTTCCACTTCCTATCTCAGATCTGCCATTAACTCGGTTTGGCCCTCTGAGTTTCAATTTCCTTATCTGGGAAATGAAGTTGATACTCCAGTTTATAAGGAACTTTGTTATAAGAATCAAATGAGAAAAAAACCTATGAAAATGTTTCATCAATGTCAAATTGCATGGAAATATTGAGTATTTGTTTTATCAAACTACTCTAAACAGTTTGTGCCTCCAAAGCATTAGTCCCCAAATGGAAAAACATTTTTCACTTAAACAATCAAATAATAGTCCAATGTGTCCGAACCATTTGGACCTTTGGTGTCATGGAGAACTAATATCTGGCTGCCTGATTGCCTCTCTCAATTTGCATCCAGAATTTGTGTATTTCAGCTCAATGATCTCTAGATTTGTGGCCTATACAATCTATGTGAGGGAAAGAAGAAACAAACTCACATGGGATTTAGATGATCTTAGAGGTCATGCAGTCCAAATAGAAGTCATATCTGTCTCACGTGGTCATCTAGCCTCTGTTTGAATATCCTTAGTTACAAGGAACTCACTACTTTACAAGTCAAACTTGCTTATTTTGTTCTATAGTCTTGATTATAAGGGTGCTCCTCATTACCCCAGGCCTAACTCTGCCTAATAAATGGTGTGATTTAGAGTGTGTAGGAAGGTCACATTTCCATGTATGTCTTCTGCAGAGTTCTTCCTCTCCAGTCTCTGCATCAAAGAATCAGGCCAATTGATGATTTGGGGCTATTATAGTGGATCCTAAAGTGGTAATTATAATTCACATTGAATGCCAATCTTTTTCTCAACAATATATCATTAGAGGGCTCCATTTTACTTTAGTTTAATTTAAAATTTCTCATGAGGCTGATATATCAAAGTCCACTATAATTCCTTTTTAAATTAAAGATACCTTTTCTGCCACCAAGGAAAAAAAATAAAACTGGTTCACTGGTCACCAGGCCGTGGGAGAGGTAATATGAATGCATCAGTCCTGATCTTTTTAAGCATTTCTCAGGCGCTCTGATCTCTCCAACTTGAACATATCTTTCTTAAACTTTCAGTTTCTTAAGAAGTTGACCCAGGGGTCTATTTTATCTTTCAGTACAGATGGGAGAAAGTACAGGGATTCCATATTCTAGGCAGCAAATAGAGTACCGGTAGGTTCTCCTCATTACATAACACAGGGATTCTTAAGTCCACCCCAGATCTAATGTCTCCTGACAATCCGTTATGCCTTGCTTCTCACTCACTGCTTCTTGTAATTTTCATCTTTGTTTTACAAGCTGTTGGTGTGATATCGGGACATAGATAATTAATAAGTGCATCCAAACATGCGGCCACTCATTTTCTGTCTATTAAAACAAAGCCAGTGTCACTGGCATAATGCATTTGGATGCTGGACTTAGTCATCTCCTGCCTAGACTTTTCCTGAAGAGAATATACAAGATATACAGACAAGAGGCTTCTGGGATGTCTTTGAATCTTTAGCATGAACCTTTAGTACTTTTGTTGTGTCCCAGCTCTCCAGGAAAGTCTGGTGAAGCTGAGACTCCTTTTCTGAAACATGTTTTTAAATGGGTAAAATATATGGGATTATAAAGAAACCAATTATACTGAAATACAGGTATCAAAAATTGAAAAAGAATAAATACATAAATTCATGATCCCCAAACTAAGGACATCTGCTTTAGCCTCCACTACTTTTCACTATATTTTGCCATCCTCTTCTATGGCCACCTTTCACTTAAAGTATGTCTCCACTTCCACAGATACTGATCTGTATAAGGTTCAGACCTATGATTTCATCTATGTAAGAAAATTCTAGTGTGGAAACTTCCTACTACTTATGGAGATCAGCCACTTATTAATTCTAATTCTGTTTGAAAGAGCGCTGCCTGAGGTACTCCAGTGGTCTCATGGTTTGTGTCAGAGTCAGGAAGTGAATCCTTCTTGACTTCAAGGCCAGCCTTCTATCCAGCCTCCCTCCAAGCTTCTGTAGGAAAGTCGATGAGTTCTCTGCAGAATTTCCCCTCATCCTCTGCAACAGATGTCATCACACAAGCTGTCTTCATGGTGAGCTCATCATCACCCACACATGTTCTGCCTCCACAATTCAGAAATTCCTTTATGTGACCCTAACTTTTATCCATCCATTTCAGCCTATGGCTCACTCAAGCTCATTTCTTCTGGCCTGCTTTCTGGGCAACTCTTCTGGCCTGCTTTCCCAGACCGTTCCTCTTACCTTTGTGGCTTTACTTTATTCCCTTCAAAATCTTGACAAGAAAATGAACAATTTGAGTTTTATACCATCCTCTTCCCTCAAGCCCCTTGGTCCCTTGTCTTAGCCTCACTCACTTGGTTTCAAATCCCAACCAGGGATTAGCCACACCATCCATCACCTCTGTTCCTATCCACAAACTTTGGAATGCTCCTGGAGGAAATCACAGACACAAGTCAGATGGGCCTACAACATATGTGTGCCATCACATCCAAACTGGGCCCTAGCTGCTTTTCCCTGATTGACTTTGCACAGCATTCCCCTTGCCATCTGTGCCAAACCTTCAAACCACTTAAATAATTCCCTCTCTCCTCCTATTTAGCAAAGGACAGCCTTTTCTCTTTTACTGAGAAAATGGAAGTCATATGTTATGAGTTCCCTCTTCTCTTCCTCTTTAAGTTTTTTCCTTTTCCCTGCCAAGGCCAACGTCTCTCTACTTATACCCTGACACCCTTCCCTCTTTATTGTCTGCCCTTTTGATTATTACCCTTACCACAAGCATTTTGGGGAATGCTGGTTGCAGTATAGGAGGGCCTTCCCATCCCTGGAAGCTCAATGGAATAGTGGCCTGGTCTGAGATTTCACCAAATGTTACTGAGGCAGTCTTTCAACTTAGGCTCTTAACCCTGCCCAAGCCACCATCTGCTCAAGCAGAGCTGCTATTTCTTGAACACCTTGACTTTACAGAGAAGGATATTTCTAGAAAGGAGAAAAATCTTCAATGTCATCACAACATTTCATGGTTTCATGTCATAGAATTGGGAGGGACCTTAGAGATCATTCAGCCCATTTCATAGAAGAGGAAACTGAGGCTCAAAGACTTCGCATATCTGGGGCAGCTAGGTGGGGCAGTGGATAGAGTACTGGTCCTGAATTCAAATGTGGCCTCAGACACTTAATACTTATTAATACTTAATACAGCTATGTGTGACCCTGGGCAAGTGACTTAACCCTAGTTGTCTTGCCAAAAAAAGTCACATATCCAATGGCACACAGCTTATAAATAGAAGACCAGGAATACAAACCCAGTTCTTCTCACTAAAATCCAGATATTTCTCACAATGAAGTCCAAAGAACTTTTAAAAAAATAAATCCAAGGACAGAGAAAATGTCACCAGTTCATGGTAATGTCTTCCAAATGCCAGAATACTATTATGAAGTTATTAGAAAGTTTGATTTAGATCAATAGTCTAGAATTAGTGGATTATCAAAATTTGATTTAGTGATAAAATAAGAAACCCTTTGAGAGTTAGTTAACCAATAAGTTCAGTCTCCTCAAAATGTACATAATCAAAATTTCACATGAATATGAAAGCCAGAGGCCACTGAGTTTGACTTCTAGGCCTGGCAAAATTATAGAATATAATATTAAAGGGAAAATTACTGAACAACTAGAAAATAAAACCAATGATCACAAAGGGCCAGCATGGTTTTATTAAGGCAAGAATGACAACTATTTGAGACCCACCAATTCAACTAGTTTTATTTTTTCTGTCCCCATCTCTCCATATCTGTGAGAAGAACATGTAAGTCCAGCATAGGGATAGGGACAGGAGCTACTGAATTCATTGGTATAGGGAATGATCAGAGTGTGGAAGCATCCTTTACCAAAAGAGGTCAGCATATTCTCAACATTTTCTAGCCACAGAGAATTCCCTACAGTGGCAAAATGACTTATCCAAGATTATGAAACCAGCAGATGTCAGAGCCCAGGTTTTTTCTGACTTTAAAGCTCTCTTTATAAACTTCTTAAAAAACCACACTATTTTGATAGTGTCAGCAGACTAATAGAACAATTGCAGATTGTACACTGTAAGGGTAATGAGCAATTGTAGATAACAGAAAAATTGTACATAAAGCTTAATTAGATTTTAATAAAGCTCTTGACAAAGTTTATTATCCCCCCCCCCCAACTAGCCCTCTCTTTTGGTACAAAATGCAGGTTAGACAATAATATACGGATGGAACTCTGGACCTGAAGTCAGGAAGACTGATTTTAAATCGAGCTTCAGTTACTTCCTGGCTAGGTGACCCTAGGCAAGTCATTTTAATGCTGTCTATGTCAATTTCCTCATCTGTAAACGGGGAGCATAAACCATCTATCTCCCAGGATTGTTGGAAGGATCAAATGGGATATCTGTAAACACTTAGCATGGTGTCTAACATGTTGTAGGTACTTAATATATTTGCTTGTGTACTCCCTCCCTCCCTCCCTTCCTCCATCTTTCTGTTTTTCCCTCCCTTCCATCTTTCCCTCCCATCTTTCTGTTTTTCCCTCCCTCCTTTCCTCTCTTCTTCCCTGCCTTCTTTCCTCCCATCTCCCTTTCTTCCTTCTTCTTTTCTCCCTCCCTCTTTTTTTCTCTCTCCTTCTCTTCCTTCCTTCCTAAAGATTAAATGGTCAGATCCAAAGAGAAGATGTTAATGGCTAGATATCAACTTGAAAAAAAGTCTCTAGTGATATTTCTCCAATGATCTGTGCTTGATGCTGTGCTACTTGCCTTTCTTAAAAAATAGTTTTTACTAATAGTTTAGCTAAAGGTATAGATGACATATCAACTTTGCAGAATACATTAAATGTGGAGTGATAGCTAGTACACTGGATGCCAGAGTTAGATCCATGGGATCAGGGGAGGCTAAAAAACTGGACTGAATCTAATGGGATAAAATTTGACAAGTATAAACAAAGTCTTACCTATGGATTTAATAAATTAACTTCCTCAGCACCAGGTAGGAAAGGTGTGACTATACGGAAATTTACCTGAAAATAATCTCCGTGTATAAGGTCTCTTCTAGCTCTGAGGTTTTATGGACCTTTTTATAATTGAAAATTCAATATTTTAAAAATAAGAACAGGATAAAAAGACTTTCTCCTCTGCCCATCAAAAATCAACCCTAAGATTTATTGTTGCCAGTTACAGCATATGATCTATTTACCATTTGAGTAATGTACCAAATAAGACCCCATTATTAGATTGTTTTAGTACTTCCAAAATTCCAGGAAATAGTGGCAATTGCTTTTATTCATTTTAAATGTTCATTATTCCTAGCTCTTCGACAACCTCAAAGTGAAACGTTTCCATGAATTCCATTCTAGCTTGAAATATGGCTTTTTTTTAATGATAAAAATAACTATTAGAGATTTTAGGAATCATTGATAAGAATGTTGAGGAATCAGATTTAATACTAGGTACAAAGGTAAGGAGCTAAGCAAGATATCTCTGACAAGATATTCCCATTTTTGTGGACCATTTTTTTTAAATGAAGGGAACTTCTTTGCCACTTAAGGAATATTCAGGAAATATAGTTGGTCAGTTATTTCATGTGGCATACATAGTAGCTGTCTTTTGGTGCTATTTACCAAAAATTTGAAGACCAAGTGATAGGTCCCTAAACTTGACCATTCAGCAGGAGGGCATTCTTTCCTATTATTAAAATTGAGAATTGTGAAATCTTTTCTATACTTTAGAGCCCATCTCAGGTGGCCCCAGAATCATAGACTCTTGGTCTTTGGTGTGAAGTTTAGCAGTAGGAGAAGAGAAAAAACTGGGCTGCACTCTGATGATGATCTTCAAAGGATCATCTTACAATTAACTTAAAAAGGAGAAAAGATTTCAGTGTAATCAGTGTAGCGATCTGCACTAGTGTGTTGCTACTAAATTGGTTAGTTATGTCATTTGTTGTTGGTTAGTCATTTTTCAGTCATATCCAGTTTTTTGGGACCCCATTTGTTTTTTTTTTTTTGGGGGGGGGGTCAAAGATATTGGAGTGGTTTAGCATTTTCTTCTCCTGCTCATTTTACCGATAAGAAAACTGAGGCAAACAAGGTGAAGTGACTTGCCTAGGATCACAACAGCTAATAAGTGTCTGATCCTGGATTTAAACTCATGAAGATGACTCTTCCTGACTCTAGGCCCAATTTTCTATGCACTTTGGTGCCACCTAGCTGCTCTAGTTAAGTAATAAAACTAGGTAAAGTAGGATAAAATAAGAACACCTTTCTTCAACCTTTAAGAAAAGGAGGTCATTTTGTCATGATCTGCTCCTAAGAAGCCTATGCTAGTTAAGTTGTGACTTCTCCTTTTTGTGCCTTCATTTCAAACCTCCTCTATGAAATGAGAGGATTAGACTTGAATGATATGATCTGGAGCTGGAAAGAACATTAGAGATCATGCAATTCTCCCTTCTTTAAACCCAAGTCATCCAACTCAAAATGTAAGCACCCTTTCCACTGTGCCACAATGAAATTCTCCAATTTCAATTCATTGAAAGTGTAATTATCCATTGCCACATTGTGGCAGAATCCTATAAGAGACTAAACCATAAAAAGAAATGCCCTGATTTGGTAGTTTTGTGATAGCCACCATGAAAAGATACCACTTTGCTAAGACTGTTTCCAGTAACAGGTAAAAATGCCACTGCTTGCATTGACCTGGCAGCAGGACATCCTTCTAGTGGCTACTTTGAAAAAAATCATCTACCTACATTTCCATGACTGTCCTAATTTTAATGTCTTAAGTTTAATGAGCACTCTTGCTCTATTGTTCT